>NW_027397106.1:3675796-3709874 GCF_003265705.2 Callorhinus ursinus | reverse complement strand
GCTCAGCAGGGAGACTGCTTGGGATTCTCTCTCTCTCCCTCTGCCTCTGCCCCCCCCCCCCCCCCCCCCCCGCTCTCAAATAAATAAATCTTAATTTTTTTTTTAATCTGTGGAAATCTTTGTAGGAAAGATCATTATTATGTAAATTTAGCAGCAGAAAATCTAGGTCAAGTCGGTCAAAGAAAATTGGACTAATTATTTCATCCACATTTTCTGCCTTACTTCTAAGCCATCCCAAACTCTTGACCATACCTCAGGTTAAAAGTCCTTGGGGCTGAATGCCAGGACTCAAGGGACACGAACGCACAGATAGCCTCAGGGGAGTCAAAGACACTGTCAGAGAGCTGGGAGAGGAGCCGACATTGTGTGGTGTATCACAGCAAGTGAGGATCAGGAGAGTGTCAGAGAAATGACCAAGGAGGGGCCGGATGCTACAGAGAGGTTAGAGTGCAGGAAGAACCAGTCACAGTCACTGGACTTGGTAACTGGAGGTCACTGGTGACCCTGAGGAAGTGCTTTCAATAGCACGATGGAGACAGTCAGTCACCAAAATTCGGAAACACTCAGTATTCACCAGGAAGGATGTTTCATTTCCTCTTTGCTTTTTCATTAATGGGAAAAAAGTAGTCTAAGATGTTCAATGTACGTAAAATCTTTTAAACATGGATATGGTAGGTGGGTATAAGTTTGAGAGTTTTAAAAATGTGATAGTCAAAGTTTGAGAGACTTCTGAAAGAGTTTTGAGGATTATAAAAATTAACAAGGATTTCAAGTTCTTTTTTTGAAAGAAAAGAACATGGGCTCAACTTTTTATTTCACCATGAAGATCTGATCTCCAAAATATACATCTAAGTAACAAAAGCTGTTAAACCATCTTGCATAATTTCTACAAATGAAATCAAAATTGTTTTTCTCCATTAGATATTATATGGCCTGAAAAATCGGATCAGTAATCAAGGCTACCTACCATGCCTGACTATGGAGGCTGTAGGTACGCTGTTCAAAACCAGGGGGTTCTATTGATACCAGAGTCCATAAAATGTGAATGCCTTCTGCCTTCAACTGCACCTCACAAAAGCCCAACTCCACTTCTGTGTTTTAGGATCAAACCTCTAGGTCAAAGTTCTTTCTTTATGCTCTTGCTCTTCCTTTGAGGAGATGAAGTGTGTGTGTGTGTGTGTGTGGTAGCAGGAAGTGGGGTGGTGGGACACCACTGGGTGTCATTTTATTTTGCTGGCCTGTCCCTGTCCCCGGGCCCCAAAATGTCTTCAGGCTGAAGAGTCCCAGCATCTTTCTTCTTTCTTGACAGATACAACTTGCACAGTCTTAGGTTCCCACTTGTCTGAGAGTCAAAAACCTGCAAGTTATTCCACTTTCCTGGCTTTATTCTCCTCCTCTATAAATGTCGGGTAAGACCATTTCTAGCCCTGTAGCTTATGATTTTATTACTTTGGCTCTCTGAATCCATGCCAAATTCTTGGTAACCCCATAGAGAATCTGAGTTGGGCCTTCCTATCCCTTACGCAAACAGCCCCAGCCCTCAGTTAATGGACCACCCTGTCCGGAAGCTTGTCCTAAGCACCTGGGCAGACAAAGCTATGTGCTAGGAAGATCC
Source organism: Callorhinus ursinus (assembly GCF_003265705.2). Classification (NCBI taxonomy): domain Eukaryota; kingdom Metazoa; phylum Chordata; class Mammalia; order Carnivora; family Otariidae; genus Callorhinus; species Callorhinus ursinus. The sequence goes on along the minus strand of NW_027397106.1, from coordinate 3,708,259 downwards.
TTGACCTGGGATTCTCCACTTGCTGGAGAGAAATGGACTCAGAGAAACCCACACACTCAGCAAAACAGTAAGGAGCATGACCAATCCTGAGCAAGTGCTGAAAGTGCTTGATTTGATGGAGGTCCCCAAGGAAGACAAGAAGCTGGTTTGAGGGCGCCTGGGTGGCTCAGCTGGTTAAGCGTCTGCCTTCGGCTCCGGTCATGATCCTGGGGTCCCGGGATCGAGTCCCGCGTTGGGCTCCCTGCTCGGCGGGGAGTCTGCTTCTCCCTCGGGCCCTCCCCCCTCTCAAGCGCGCTCTCTCTCTATCTCATTCTCGCTCTCAAATAAATAAAATCTTAAAAAAAAAAGCTGGTTTGATTTTATTTATTTATTTGAGAGAGAGAGAGAGCACGCATGCCCAAACTGGGGGAGGGGCTGAGGGAGAGAGAGAATCTCCAACAGACTCCCCGCTGAGCACGGAGCCCAATGTGGGGCTTGATCTCAAGACCCTGAGACCATGACCTGAGCTGAAATCAAGAGTCAGAGGCTTAACCAACTGAGCCACCTAGGCATCACCATGAGGTTTGATTTTATTATTTTATTTTTTATTTTTTTTAAAGACTGTATTTATTTATTTGACAGAGAGACAGCGAGAGAGGGAACACAAGCAGGGGGAGTGGGAGAGGGAGAAGCAGGCTTCCCGCGGAGCAGGGAGCCCGATGCGGGGCTCGATCCCAGGACCCCGGGATCAGGACCTGAGCCGAAGGCAGATGCTTAACGACTGAGCCACCCAGGCGCCCCGAGGTTTGATTTTAAAAGCAATGAATTGGAAGCAGCTGTCACTACCAGAAACCAGAAATTAAAATGCTGCTTGAGGAAAACTATTCTTCCTATGTAATACGGTTTGAAGAGGAAGCAAAGCAGAGCCCTCAAGGAAAAGTACCTATGGAAATTTGCTTAGGAACCCAGGTGAGTGGCAAGGCCTTGGAATCAGGCTGGGAAGTTTGGGAGTGATATTTATTTATTAATGAAAAGTTCACCTACAAGCTGATTGTGGTAAGGCCCTGGGCACATGACCAACTGGTCCACTTTCTGGAATACTTCACTCTCAATCTCCTTGACCTTGTTTTTTTCCCCCTTGTTCATCTTAGCCACCCCAGGTCCAGTCTCTGACTGGACTGCATTGTCACTGTCTTTCCCCTTAAACTGTGAGAGCCTGAGGGCAGGCATGTTGTCTTATTCACATCGAAGTCCCAGAACGTAGCATGGTGCCCAGTGTGCAGCAGGCTCCCGTGACGTGCTTGTGAAATGGGCTTTTCATGCATGCTCAAATACCAGTCACTGGAGGAAAACCCTTCTCTCGGGAGAAGTTTCTCTTATTCCTATTCTACCACCATTTCATTTCCAAATCTAGCTTCTCCCCCCTTCAAGTGACGTTCAGTTGATGGGCTCATCCAGAAATTCTGAGGGGACTGTCAACATCTATCTGATCCTCTTCTTCTTGATGGTCTTTCCTTCATCTCCTACCCTTTCTACCCACACACCTGCCATTGGTAGATCCATCCTTTAAGGCAGAGAGGAAGAGGAAAGACCGAGGTACAGAATGGGCCAAGAGGCAGAACCCTCTGGATGTGGGTGTCGACTTACTGATTCCTGTTCTTTTCGTGCTGCAATTGGAAGCAGAACAGTCACTGCCACTGAGCAGAGGCCCCCAGAGGCCTCCTAGTGAAGTGCGGGGGGAAGGGCACAGGGTTTAAGTTGGAATCCCAGCTCTGCAACTCTTAGTCTTTTACCTTGATTAAATGACCTCCTTCGCAGATCCTATTTCCCTCCCCAGAGTTAGACTAAATCAGTGGTTGCCAAATGCTGTTCTCAGACTAGCTACTACATCATCATTACCTGGAAACTTAATACAAAACGTGGATTCCCTAGTTAATGATCAACCAAGGCTGTTAATGTCACACAAAAAGGAGACACGCAGACATTATGTGCCTCCAGACGGAAAACTCTCACACCTATAAAAATTACAAGTATTCTTGCCACCCAAATTAACAAAAACAAAAATCTGAATCTCATCAAGCCTCTAAATCTAACTATGAATTTACAGAAAATACCAGAGACAGAGGGGCATGCTGAACAGTACTACAAGGACTCAATCAGTCACGTTTAGACTGCAGGAAACGTCAGGAGAACAACCTAGTGTCACCGACAAACAAACTGCACAAGGGAGGGATCAAACTCCTCAGATGAAGAGATTTAACTTTAAACCTAAGAGACTTAAACATGCCAACAAGTTGCTGATTTAAACAAACCAAAAAAAAAAAAAAATGACGTCATTAGGGGAGTGTGAATATTGCCTGGATATTTTATATTAAGAAATTATTGCTCCTTTTTGAAGATACCACTTAATCTTACATTTTAGCGGGATATTTGTATTATATTGTTAACTTTGAACAGGGCAAGTTATAAAACCAGTATCAACAGAATAATCTCACTTTTGTAAACCTATTTATTTATTGTGGATTTACTAAAGATCATACAGATTCATAGCAGAGTGATTGTAAGGATATAAGACAACGGTGGTGGTACTTTGGGAGGGTGTGAAATCAGGATTTTTTTTTTAAGATTTTATTCATTTATTTGAGAGAGAGAACACACAAGTGGGGGGAGGGCAGAAGGAGAGGGAGAAACGGGCTCCATCCTGAGAAGGGAGCCTGATTTGGCTCCAACCCAGCATCATGACCCAAGCCGGAGGTAGATGCTTAACTGACTGAGCCACCCAGGCACCCCGAAATCAGGATTTTTTAATTTATGTTTTTCTTGTCCTTTCTGGTTTGTTGTAATGAGTAAATATCTCATAGAAAATATTTTTAGGTGTGACAATGGCTTTGCGGTTATATTTTGAAAGAATCCTTTAGAGATTGATAATGAAATTTTTATGGATAAAACGATATATGATACGTAGAATTTGCTTCATAGTTATCGAGGATGCGGGAAAGTAGGTGGAGACAGAAATGAGTTGATTAATTATTAAAGCTGAGAGATGGGTATGTACATGTGGATTAATTATGCAAGTTTTCCTATCTGTGCATATATTTGATATCTTCCATTAAAACAAGTTTAAAAGTACAGATTCTCAAGCCCTACTACCAGAGATCTCACGTGTAAAAATATTTCCCAAAGGGCGCCTGGGTGGCTCAGTGGGTTAAGTGTCTGCCTTCGGCTCAGGTCATGATCCCAGGGTCCTAGGATAGAGCTCTGCATGGAGGCCCCCTCAAATCAGGCTCCCTGCTCAGCAGGGAGTCTGCCTCTCCCTCTCTATCTGCCTCTCCTCCAGCTCATTCTCTCTCTCTCTCTCTCAATAAATAAATAAAATCTTTAAAATATATATATACATTTCCCAAATGATTCTAATATAATCAACTGCTGAATTAGATTATAGTGAATGTCCTTTTAATATAATTTTAGAGAATTATTTTCCATATAATTCAATTTACTGATATCGTCCAGTCAAGAATTTGGCCGGCCTTTGTCCCCAGTTCCTGGGAAGTAACTTCTAACTCCTTGGGATTTCCTGAGTGATAGGAATGTGTTTGTTATTCATGGTGGGCCTCTCAGATCAGAGTCAGTTTATGCTAAACAAATGAGTCAGGATGGTGGCTGGGCAGGCTGGAAAGATGAATCATGTGATTAGAGGGCTGGGGCTTTGAGACAGGTGATATCAGCCTGACCTCCAGTGGAGGGGAGAGAAAGGGAGCTAGAGATTAAATTCAATCATGTGGCCACGGATTCACTATGTAATGAAATCACAATAAAAAAAACTCTAGACACCTGACGCTTGGGTGAGCTTCCCTGGTTGGTAATCCTCTATCAAAGTGCCAGGAAGGTGACATGTCTTGAGAACCCAGAAGCTTCTCATCTGGAGCTCTCCCAGACCTCACCTTATGTGTCTCTTTACTTGGCTGGTCCTGATTAGTATCGTTTGTAATAAAGCAGTAATTGTAAATAGAACGCTTTCCTGAGTTCTGTGAGTTGTTCTCAGGGATTGTGGAAACTGAGTGGCTAGTAGGAACCCCCAAATTTGTAGTGTTGGTCAGAAGGGCAGGGGGCCTGGGAGCTCCGGAGCTTATGGCTGGTGTCTGAAGTGAAGCAGTCTAGTGGGCGACTGTGTCCTTAACCCGTGAGCTGTGACCTAACTCGGATGAGTTAAGTGGTAGAACTGCATGACAACTGCATAGTTATGTAAGTTAATAAGCCCCTTCCACGATAAAGAGGGGACTGCAACCTCCGGGGCTGAGATGACAGTTAAATGAGATCATGTGCGTACAGCACCCAGCACAGTGCCTGGCACATGGAGACGGGAAGTGAAATATCCCCTGGGAGGTTAAACCCGTTCTCCACTTCTTACTGGAAATTTCTACATAAAATTACCCATAGCATCCAGCGAAGATGAAAGGCACAGGGAGAACAGGAGGTTTGTTGGGGAGAGTGACAGGTGAAAGATGGAGGGATTATTTAGAAATGAGGGCTCAGGTGAGGCAGAGGGAGTGGACACAGAGGCAACAAGTAAAACTGGGTGCAACTCTGATGAGAAGAGCCGGAGGGTGGGACAGAGGCACTCTGGGGAAGTGATAAGCCAAAAGCAGAGGGCGCGGGGGCTCGCTGCAACTTTGTCTAAGGACCTGGTGATGCCACCGTAGCTGGGGGAGCCATGAAGAGAAAAGAAGAGCACTTGTCTGTGCCCCAAAACCCAGGGCAGCAGGAACAGGAAAGGGAAGTTTCTCTGGTTGCCAGGGAAAGGGTAAGCAGCAGATCACCCTGTGGCCCTTACCCCTGGGGGGAGGATGGCTTAGTAGAGATGCCTGTTGGTTTGCAGGACCTGCTCTTCTTCTGCCACTCAGCCCTCCTTGTCTTGCTTCCTCCAAGCCTCCCTTCCCCACCCTCCGGATTACCTGTTGATGGTAAAAGTTGCTGGCACTTTGTTCAAACCGTTCATCTTTGGTTTCCACAGTTTTCCCCAACTTCTGCAGTACCTGGGAATGTGAGTTGGAAAGGTCCATAAGGTTACAGTCAAGTCTCTCTCATCCTTTGGCCTTGTGTGACTCTGGCTTCTCAGAGTCTCAGATGCAACTGAAGGGCTGTGTTCCTATCAACCCAATGGAATTAAAAATATAGCACATCGCTGAAAAAAAATCACATTTTGTGGTTCTTTTCAAACTGGGATACTCCTGGGGGTGTGCAGCAGTGTGCTACGGGGTATATATAAAGCCCGGAATAAATAGTACATATATGCAGGGAATGACATTGTTATTTACAGTGGGAGTTTTTTTTGGGGGGGGAGGGAAGTAATATATTAAAACAGGGAGTAATAAGAAGAATGTAAAATGTGCATTGCTTTTAAAGGTAAAACGTGAGGCCTGAAGACTTCTCACTTGAGAGACAGTCTTCCAGCCATGGCCACAGAGTCCTCTAGATAGATGAGGTTAGAGAGGCAGGCAGAAGACTCTCTTCTTGGGAGGGCCCTTGTGGAAAACTGTGAGGAGCAGATATAACGCGTTTAACACTCAGCTCGAAGTGAATGCTCTCCGTGTCTGTCTGCTCTCCACTGGGGACCTGACAGCCAACCACCAGACTGGTCTCAGTGCTAAAGCAAAGGACAGGGAAATGAAAAAGATAGAGTGCCTGTTCTCACAGGGGACACTCATCTATAAACAAGAAAGCAAGGCTGGGCCTCTACTATACTTGAAGCCCCCATTTGGAAAGGAGGCACCCCCCCTTCCAAGGAAGAATCTCAGCGGTTGCCCTCAACTACTTCTCTCTCACCTCCTTCATCAAATCCCTCACTGTGTCCATCTCTGGAAACCATCCCATGCTTTCGAGTCTCACTGTCATGGCTTGGTTCTCAGCGCTCGCTGTTTCTCGCCTGGCCTGCTCCCACAGGCCCATCATGCTGCAGCTTAAAACCTTTTAATGATTCTCCACCCATCTGCTCAACGGATTTGGATTAAACGCCCATACGTATAGATCAGTTATAGTTCAAACTCTAGCATGCAGATAGGTCTCAATGATCTGACTCCTCAGTAAGCCTCAACTCCCATTATTCCTCCTTCCTGCAGGTCTCCCTCCCTCACACTTTATTAGTTTCCTGAATAAGCCGTACTGTAGCTTGTTGCAGATGCTGTGCCCTCTTTCTGGAATGTCCTTCCCCTCCTTGTCTCTCAGGCAACTATCTAAAAAAACCCAATTTAGGGGCACCTGGCTGGCTCAGTTAGAAGAGCAGGTGACTCTTGATCTCAGGGTTGTGAGTTTGAGCCCCAGGTTGGCTGCAGAGATTACTTAAATAAGTAAACTTAAAAAAAATTTAAAAACCCCAATTCATATTCCACATCCTTTATGACACTTAACCACATCTACCTTATCCTGTTAATTGAGTTATTCACTCCCTCCTAAGTGCTTGCAACTTCTGCACCTTGCATACACTTCTTTTTTTTTTAAGATTTTTTTTCATTTTTATTTATTCATGAGAGACAGAGAGAGAGAGAGAGAGGGAGAAGCAGGCTCCCAAGGAGCAGGGAGCCTGATGCGGGACTCGATCCCAGGACCCTGGGATCATGACCTGAGCCAAAGGTCAACGCTTAACCATCTGAGCCACCCAGGCGCCCCTTGCATACACTTCTATTACTATTTTATTATTTGTATTTATCTAATTATGTCTCCTTCTAAACTGCGGGCTCCTTGAGAATTGGGTACTTGCCCTGCTCATCTAGATTTCTCAGTATCCAGCAAAGAGATACTTAATACTTCTAACAGCAAGGCGAGTGGGACTAGTAGAGGAGAGGATCAACAGGCTGGGCCTTGAATTAAGATTTTGCTAAACTACAGGGCACCTGGATGGTTCAGTTGGTTAAGTGTCTGCCTTTGGCTCAGGTCATGATCCCAAGGTCTGGGAATTAAGCCTTGGGCTGGAGCCTGCTTCTCCCTCTCCCTCTGCCCCTCCCCCTGCTCATGCTCTCTCTCTCTCAAATAAATAAATAAAACCTTAAAAAACAAAGATTTTGCTAGACTGGAATGGAGTATAAGGGGGGAGAGTGGAAAGTGAACAAAATCAGAAAAGTACCCATATTCACACAGGTCCATGAGATGGCTCAGTGTGGCTGGTTTAGGGTGTGTTATGGGGAGTGGTGGGTAAGGGAGCTAGAAAGGGAGACTGCAGTCTCACCCTGAAGGGCTCTGAATCACATGCAAAATGCCCAGGTCTTGGGAGTGAGGAAGGCTCTATGTAGAGCCTCAGACCCATGTGTCCCCATTCTTAATCCTGGGGTTAGCATCTCTCACTTCTGGAGCTCTCTCTGGACTGGTTATGATCAAGGGCTCCGGAGTCAAACAGATATATGCCCCGCCTTGGCCTTTACACTTGGGGCTATAAGCCTTTGGGCAAATAAGCCTATGCGTCTCTTGAGCCTCCGTTTACAGAACTCCCCTTACCCCACTAAGATAACAGTATCTCTAGGAGTTGGGAGGATTAAGTGACCTTATACCTATAAATGCTTTCCCAGTGGTGCCCTGCAGGGAGCGCTCAATATAAATCCACTATTGCTAGGTCCAGTTCCACTCCCTTCCCTAGGAGTACATGTCTATTTCCTTCTCAGTTTAGCCGTATGTCTGTCTGTGTTTCTAGCTTCACCTCACCAAACACCTGGCCCTGGGTATGCCAACTCCGCCGGCTTCCCGGACCCGACCCTCCCTCCTCCGCCAACAAAACACCGTCCTCTACCAGAAAGTTGCAAAACCACCTTGTCTAAGTGGTAAGCGCCTGCTCTCACTTCCTTCCTGCTACTCCTCCCTTCCTTTGCCCAGGGCATGGTTCTTCTTAGGCGGAAGGGGCTGAAAGGATGGTCAGCTCAGTCTAGAGTTAATGTGGCACACCTGATCGCCCCAGCCCCCACAAGGTTCAAGGCAAAAAGGCTTCGTAGGGGTGTGAGTGTGTGTGCTGAACACTCCCACCTTTAATTCTGAAACTGAAAAAAGGAGTGTGATCACCTTGAAAGCATCACCCAGTGCCCTGGGCCCGAAGCCACTTGTTGCCACGGATCAGGGCACATGAACTACGCTGCAGACGTTCTTCCTCAACTAGAGCTCCCTGACAGAAGAGAAGGTACAGGTGCTCAACAAACGTCTGAAAGAATGAATAAATTCCACCTTTGGGTCACTTCCCCATGAAAGTCCACCCAACGTCAGTCCCTAAAGTTCTACACTAAGAATTCGGCCCCCACGGTAATAGAGGCATTTAGAGAGAACGAACAGGAACACTAGACAAAGCGAATGTGGCAAAATGTTAATGCTTGGTGAAAAAGGTGAATATTCCAGGGTTCATTGACCTATTTTAACGTTTATGTAGATTGGGATATGAGGATAAATGCTTAAAAAAAAATCACTGCAGGGGCGCCTGGGTGGCTCAGTTCGTTAGGCGTCTGCCTTCGGCTCAGGTCATGATCCCGGAGTCCCAGGATCGAGTCCCGCATCGGGCTCCCTGCTGAGCAGAGAGCCCGCTTCTCCCTCTGCCTCTTCCTCTGTCCCTCACCTGGCTCATGCTCTCCCGTTGTCTCTCTGAAATAAATAAAATCTTAAAAAAAAAAAATCATTGCAGATATATAGTTCTCTACCAGGACCCTTCCCCATAATCGTTTGTTATATTTTAGTTAACTCTCTCAATTGGGGTAATTTGAATAGGGCCTAGTTTATGTGAGGAATCCTCATTTTCAAGATACACGCTAAAGTAGGCTTTTCCTTAACACGGTCTTAATATACTTTCTAGCCTTTTCTGCCACCACTCCCTATTCCAGCTCAGCTGCACTTCTCACTATTCTGCCTAAAAGGATTTCCACACTCCAGGCCTTGCTTCTGCGGGCATTCCTCAGCTGGAATGCTCCCCCACCACTTGCCTGAGGAACTACTAATCAGCCACAGTTCCCATCGCAAATTCCGCCTCTACTACAAAACCTCCCTCAATTCTTCTCAGTCTTTCTCTTCTCTGAATTCCCACAGAGTACAGATCTCTCAGGTGACTCATTTAACCCCCTTGTCTTTCCCCCTTAGCCTATAAGTTTCTGGCAGGCGATAGCGCCTCTTACTCATCTCTAAATTCCTTCCTGGGTCCAGCCCAGGATCCCGGACAAAGGAATTTTTCTGTAAGTATTGTTGACAGAACTCTCTGGGAGACGAGTTGAGTAAAAGTCAGTAGAGGAAAAGACCAACAAAGAAGTGGTAAACAATGCCCCTTCTCAGGGGAGAGAGAACTGAGAGATTTGCCACAGAGAAATCACAAACAGATGGTGAAAGCATTCATTTGAAATGTGAAGAAGTATCTTGCTGTAAAAACACATTTAGTCTCATGTTGAGTCTGGGTGGAAACTGGAAAATAAAACAAGAATGCTTCATCTTCCCTGTGTGTAACAGTCACTGGACCTTCACTCCTAGCTCTTCAGAGGAGGAGGCCTGGGTGAAAGGTGTTTCTCCTCCTAGTTTTGCTCCTGAGAGATCGGCAGGAAGTGGGCAGGCGAGGCAGGAAGTGGGCAGGCACAGATGGTTTATTAGGAGCCTTGTAAAGAGAGCAGCTTGAGGTGGGGATCCAAAGGCAGGACACCTGGCCTTCGGTGATAGTTCTGCCATTTGCCAATCTCTTTTGAGTCTTGTTTCTTCGTTTCTAAAATTGGGATGTTAATACCATGCTCAAAGTGTTGCAAAGATGAAGTGAGACCCTATCATGCGAGTGTTGGCTCCATAAAGAGAGAGATGGTGTCTTTATTAATTTCCCGTGGCTTGTCAATCGTAGGCGCTTGATATCCGACCCATTTGACTATTTGACCCCGGAATTACTACATAGTATTCAGAAGATTACGGCCAACTGCTTATAAAAAAAAAACTATAAAGTGTTCCAGGGAGTCCTTTCTTCTGACAGTAACTTTCTCTCTCTCTCTCTTGCCTTCAAAAACCTCCCAAGACTCAAGGACTCTGGCAGGCTGAGTTGAGCTCCTCCCCACATTCCAGGCCATTCCCACTCTATCCAAGCAGCATCCACGACCTCCAGGGTGCCTGAGGTACTGCTCCAAGTTCAGTGTCTGCCTGCCTTTAAGTTTATGTCTGGACGCAGAGCATCTTCCTGTTTTCTGCCTTAACGTGCAAGTTCCCTGAGGCAGATGTGAGGTGGCTCCTCTCTCTGTTTTCTCAGGGTTCAGACCAGGAAGAACAGGGTGTACCTGGGTGGTATTTGCCTCTGAGGTACAAGGCACCCTTGCCCCTTTTCTCAATTTGGTATCCTTACCACGTTGAATTTCGAAATCACTGAACATCAACTCTCTCATTTTACAGATGCAGAATCTGAAGCCCAGAGCAGGCACATTATTTATCTAAGGCTTTGGAGTCCATGCTTAGAAAAGGAAAGAAATCCCAAACCAAGGGCATAGTGTTGATGACAGGTTTCGGAGGAGGACAGAAGGTGAAGGAATGAGGTAAAATAAATTGCTGTGTCTTTTAAAAATAATTATTATCCATGAGTTTTTGGCCCTCTGGGTTTTCTTTGTTCTTCCAACCCATAGTGTAGCTGCGCTTCTAACTGGACCTACCCACAGGCTCTGATCGCTATCAGATTTGTACCTAGACAGCCTTTCAAGGCACTGAAACCATGATCAAGGTGAAGTTAAGAGTAAGGTGAAGTAACAGAAGTAACAGAAGTAACAGAAGTCTAGCCACACAAAATCAATCCTTCTCCTCCACTCTTTCACATGACCCTGGCTTCCTCAAAGACAGAAAAAGGAGATTCATCTACCAAGAGTGTTGATAGGTGGTGAGCAGAGAGGTTCAGGTTAGAAGGGAAGGACACAGTCTGGACAGGTAGAAACAAGAATGTCACTAAAATGTGTTAGGGGAGTGTTACAGGGGGACAGCCTACCTAAATGCTAGAGCTGGAGTAGGACCACCCAGAGCGAAACGCAGAACACAATCTAGAAAGAGATGCTCCTTCAACACCTTGGGCCGGGTACTTTCCAACTCAGAGACCGCACAGAAGGCAGACAGGGGCTACTGCCTACATCAGCTTCAACAACGCGCAGAGGCGAGGCAGGGGTGGGTACAGAGAGAATCCTGCAGAATTACTCTAGTCCTCGTGGACTAGGTGGTCCTCGCTGATAGCACAGCTGGTCATGGCTGCCTTACGGCTTTGGGGGAGATCATCCCCTTTCGAACCTTCAATTTCATCATCTGTAAAATACCATCCTCCCTGGACGACTAGGACAAAAACTGCCAACGTTGGTTCCTTTCTCCCACCTTTCCTGGGTCGGCCTGAGTCTTGTTTAGGGTTCCTGAGGGAGACTGTTGTCTCCTCTGCGTCCCTATCCTTGCCCAAGATCGGGTGATTTCCTCCGTTCTCTCAAATCTTTCTACTTTAAGGGAAACCCAGTCCCACGCCCACCTGCGGGGGAGGCCGCGGGCCCTTCGGTTCGGCCCCGTCCCCCTCGGGCACCCCGCACGCCCCGCTCACCGCCTCCAGCCCGAGGGACCGGCTGGTGGTGGGGCCCGGCCCCTACCTTCTCCTGGGCTCTGCTGAACTTCTTCTGCACCTGCTTGGCGAACAGGCCGGCGGCGCCTCCCGCCTTGCCCTCCGCCATCCTGCTGGCTCCGGGCGGCCCGGCCCGGCGGCCTGTGGTTTTCTGGAGGCCCCCGAGGAGGAAGTGCGGTTCCCGGCATGCCTCGCATCCGGCCGTGGCCGTGGCCGCCCCGCCCCATGCAGTTCGCGACCCCCGCGGCCGCCCAGGCTCCTCGCGGTGTCGGCTCCCGGTGCAGCCACGGTGGTCCTGAGGCCCCCCCCAGCCCACCCCCCCCCACCCCCGCTCAGCCCCGGCCCCGAGGGGGACCTCTGCAGCTCAGGCTGGGGGCTGCACCTGTTCGGAGGAGGAGGCTGGAAACCCGGGCCTGCCCTCAGGTGGTACTCCCTCAAAATCAGCCTAGAAGCTGCGCAGCCCGGAGGGACGGGAGCACCAGCCCCACGGAACAGTTTTCTAACGTGGGCCGAGACCCATTCGTGCCTGCAGCCAATTCGCCATAACCATCAGCACTAGGGAATACCTGGAACGGTGGGGCAGAAAGATGGCGATTTCCACGTAGCAAGAGTATGGGAAACGTTGTTTCACTCTATGCGCGTGTCTTCTGGGCTGTCGGGTTAAATACTCGACTTATTCCAGGCGGTTTTTAAAGATGGAAAGCCTCTGCCGGAGAGGTTGGCTGTAGGCCTAGAACTGGTAGGGACAGAGTGCGGGAAGGGACAGGCCCCCACATCGGGATTTGAAAGGGAGGAACAACCGAGCCAGCGGTAGAAATGGGGGTCCTTAGGAAAGGAAAGGACTGAGGGGAGAGACTGGAAGCCCGCGCTGGGGAGGGGAGCGCGCTTCACTAGCTGTACGGCCTGGTGCGTGTCCTGGGTGGAGGCGGGGTGTGAAGACAGACACAGGCTGGGAAAGTGGGGATGAGGCTGCCCAGATCACACCCGTTGCTCCCACTGAGGTCTGCTAACCGAAGCGGACCCCTTTGAGCGGATAGCCGGAGATGAGGACCCTGGGTTTGGAGGTATCATTTACTCACAGATTTTTACAGTGGTGTAACATCCCTCCAAGAGGGGAAGAGGGTCAAGATGACTTCCCGATCAGGAGTGGAGAGGGAAGCTGGAGGCCCTTGTCTGCTGTCATTTCCCGGGCCATTCCCCCAAACAGACAGAGTGCACTCAGGGTCAGCTGTGTGCCGGGCATGCTGGGTGTTGGGAAACCAAGGATAAATTAAAAAAAAAAATGAGATCTCTGACCTCAAGATGCTTAAAGTCTGAGGTGGAGAGACGTTGGTAATCAGATGATTATAATATGATGTGCTTAATGCATTTATAGAGATGGATACACAATTGTCAGGTCCTAGGTCATTAGGGTTTATTCTGGACATTAGCTGTGGGGATGGTCTAGAAGGGGCAGAGTGCAGAAAATGGAAGGACTTGATGTTGCATGGGAAGAAGAGGGGAGAAGCCCAGGGGATGGCAGTACTGTGGGAACACAGAGAAGGTGGTCACGATAACAGGTCTGTCACTAGCAGAAGGAGGCCAACGCCTGTGTTACTCTCGGCGTCCACAGCACCCTCAGCAATGCAACCCAGCCACTGCCTCCTAAAAAACCCTCTTCTGTGCCAGTCTCTTAGGAACTGAAATCGATGGTCACCAAATCATGTGGTTTTAGAGCAGGGACAATCTTCAGAAGTTAACTAGACAAGGAAACTGAGTCACAGAAAAAGCTGGTGACTTGCCCAAGGTTACCCAGTTCCTCAGTGTTGGAACCGAGATGGGAATACAGGCGTCCTGACCCAGCTTCTTACAGTGCATACACTGTTCCAGAGGCTTCTGCTGACACTGCAGCCTTACACATGCCAGGACCGGTCTTGGCCGGTTTCTCTGGTTATAATGTTAACTACCTATTCCCTCTTGTCTGGTCCTCGGGGATCGCTGTGAACAGCTGCTCTCGCCCTCTTCATCTTTCAGTTCTCTCTTCGCTCTGTTGTAGACCCCTCCAGAAGACAGAGCCCAGGCCAGGATCGGGCAGACTTATCAGCTTCCCAGTTCTCTGTGGTTTATAGAACCCCAGATCCGGTTGCCTATTTTAGTCCCAGCCTTGAAATGCTGACTCACACTTAGTTGGAGGCCCTCTATTGTGGTCTCTTCTCCCTTTTTGTTCTGCTCAACCCTTTCCTCTCTTTGTTCAGTATCTTCTTTTCTCCTTGTTTCTATTCTTGCCTCCCTCGTCTCCTTTGTAATTGGTCACTTTCTTTGTCTGCTGGCATCTGACCTACCACTGAATCCTATACTCCTATCTCGAGGGTATCCTAGTGGTTGCCATCACTCAGTACTTTGGGGAGAGCACCTGTTCTAGACACTGAAGGGGGAAACCAAAAGAAGGATGAGCCCACAGTCTCCCCGGGATAGTGCGGGCACGTTTCGGCACTCAAGAACATTTTAAAGCACTCTTTGCTTTTGCTTATAGCAAAGGCACATGGGAGGAAGAGCAGACGGGCAGGTTGATAGATAGGGAGATCTGAAAATAATGCAAAAAGAATAATGTAAAACCACTCCCACTTGGCTTAGTTTGTGAACTGGTAGACGTGGTGGTAAATGGAAGAACCAGCACAGAAATGTGGTGACATCCGATGTGGATCCTAGAACTGCATTTCCTTTAGAGGGCTCCATTACAAACAAAAAGACTCAGGGTGATAATGTATATTCAGTTGTATTTGCTTTTCTGTATCTGGCTCGGTGGTCTCTCAGAAAGTTTTTTCCTTGACGGTCTCAAGTCCTACTGTGGATCTAAGCATCATCCTGGGCAGGCTGTTGGATTCAGGAAGATATTCAGTTGGAGGCAATAACCTGAAGGAAAAGCGCATATGTCCACAGTCAGTACCTTCCGCCCACCTCCCTTCTGTTTTCTTCCAGGACTCCTGGTTGAGGGTGGCCCTGCCCGGGTTTCTGGGGTAGTTGGGGGTGGGCAGGAAGTAGATCTCAGCTGTGTTGGGACAATTCAGTGTTACTTAGGGGCAAGGACAGGCCTGGAGATGGTTGTGAATCAAAGTTCGTACCACAAGACTCCAGAGTGTGTTTGAAGGCTGGAGGGCATAGGTGGGATGTGATGAAGCTCGACCAGTAGGTCAGTGTGGAGGTAAATTCTCACCTAACCTTCGAGCATTGTCTAGGGTGGTAAAACCTCTTGCCAAAGGGTAGAGAGCAGCTTCTCATAATGCCCTTAGAAAGAGCTCATGGGAAAAAATGTTAGTGATTCTTCCATTGCCCGAAATAATGGAGGCCTTGCTGCAGTCATTTTTTCCCTTGGCTTTGACTTAGGACAGCACTGATATGTGCCTGGTTGAGGTCTGCTGTTATCACTGTCTTGCCCTAGGCAGTAAACCCTTTGGTGAAGCCTGAGTGGTATGCAGAGGCAGAGGGGGTCCCAGGACGGCAGCATTACGGCAGGAAAGTGCACCACGGAGGCAAGGGAAAGGAGTAAACGAATGTGGTAAGGAAGATGGTGGCTTCCCCCGGCCAACTTCTGCTCCCCAACCCTGCCAGTACACAGGGGTTCAGATGACCGTGTTTCAACCCGTCATCTGCGAAGACTCACTGTGTTTATCCAGGAGATGTAGGCGGAGCCTGGGTGAAGACTGTGGGCTTCCTGGAGACATTACAGCCCAGGCTGGACACAAAGCTGGTCACTCCGTGGACGGTGTACTTGCCACTCACCAAGCAATGGAGAGGGCCCCCAGAATCCCCCTGCAGGGAGGAGAAGAAGGGGTCTAAAACTCCATTTTAAAATCTCTGAACCTTTGCTTTTGCTTATACCCCCTCCCCATTTCTGCTTGTAAAATCCGGTGCAGTTTTAAAGCTCCAATTCAAATCCCCCCACTTCCTGCGTATCCCCACAATGCAGATGAAATCTCTTTTTCCTTTCGGGACAACCGCAGTACCTTTTCCTTTCTTTTGCTGCACTCATGTCATGTTCTGCCTTGTATTTTGGTTTCATCATTTGTTTCTACCTGCCACGCCTATCTATGAGCTTCTTGAGACAGGAACTGTGTCTTACTGATACATTTCCTCTCCACAATGCTAGCATACAACTTTGAACATCTTAAGCTCAGTAGCTTTTATTGACTTACACCGAACCTGAGAGTAGGGGGAGTAGAGTGTTCTAATGATTTTTTTCATCCCCGGCATTTAAACCAATGGTTCTCATTAGACTTAGCGTTTAGACACAGGGTGGGTAGTCAACACATTAAACTAAACGGGGGTAAGGAAAAAAAACTGGGGTGTAAAGAGGAGTGAAAGTGACGTATTGGGTAGCAGTTACATGCTCAGGCTTAGCATCAGAGGAAACTGGGTTGATAGAATATGACCTTGACACTCTCCTCCTTATTCAGCTCCCAGGATGCCAGTTCTATAATTCCAGACGGAAAATGGAAAGATATTTCTCTGCAAAATCTGACCAGCATAAGAGGGAAGACCAGACGATACGGCCATTGGAGGTCCCCTGCCGCAGTGGCCTCATTAGATCATCCAACAGACAGTTCACCATGGATGAATCCCACCGAAGGCTCAGAGCTACTGATCAGCTTTTTACCCTCACTCTGAAATAAGAGCAGATGGTGAAGGAGTACCAAAAATCTGAAGAAAGCCTCTAATGTAACAATAAAGTTCCAAACAAGGAGACAAAGAAATAAACAAAAAAATGAAGGCAACCAAGATTTGTAGGGAGAAGGAAACAAGCAATAAAAAACTATGATTAATATTGCATCCATGATACAAGAACAGCATGCTATTAAACAGAACATTCAGAAAACAAAAAAGGGCCTTTGGAAATTATGACTATGATTATAGAAATGCAAGATTGGAAGGGCTGGAAGATAAAGTAGAACAAACAAACAAAATATAGAGAGACTAAGAAAATAAGAGGACTATCTAAGGAGGTAAGTAGGTGAATAACAGAAATTCTAGAGAGAATATAAAAATGGAGGGGAGGTAATCATCAACAAACATTTTCAGAACCAAAGTTCTGGAGTTTCTAAAATGAGAAAACCCACCAAGTCTCTTTCACAATAAATGCAAATAGACCTATACCAAGACACAAAACACAGGGGTCAAGAGAGGATAAAATAAGTCACTTACAAACTAGTGGACAGTGTGGGGTTGACTTAGTGATAAGTGGAATATATATTATTCAAATTAAAAAGACAGTTATTAACTCCAGGAAGAACAAAGTTCTGCAGGAAATGAAAAGTAATTTTAGAATATAATATGGATATGAGAGGCCAGGCATGAAAAAAGAGGTAATCTTGCCCATTTGCAAGGACATGGATGGACCTCGAGGGCAGTATGCTCAGCGAAACAAGTGAGACAGAGAAAGATACATTATGATCTCTCTTCTATGTGAAATTTAAACACAGAACAAAACAAAACAAACTCATAGATACAGAGGACAGATTGGTGGTTGCCAGAGGTGGGGCGGTGTGGGTAGGGGAAGAAATGGAAAAAAAAAACAACACAACTGCTTCCCTTTCTCATGAACTTACTGAAGAATTTGCAACATCAAATAGTGTGTAAGACAAGAAAGAGAAATAGAGGAACACATGACCAGGGACCCACAATAAAACATGTACACGCTTGGGTGTGCCAAGCATGTCTCTAGAAGAATATAGAGACGGACAAGAGCAGCTGTTGACTCCATGAGGATATAATTTTATATAATTCACTTATAAGCTGCTTTTGATCACAAAGCACTCTTCCAAAATGTTCCAACTGTTAAAAAATGACAGCAGGCCCAAAATAAAGTCACTTATGCCAAGCTCTATGGAGACTTAATACCTAACCTAACTGTAGCTTCAGCCTCTCCCAGAAATGTGATCTTTAACCAGCCAACCTGGAAATTCCCAGTCAGCACTGGAAGTAATCTGCTGATAGACCTCTTAGGAGGGCAACCTTGCCTAAAACAAGGCATTCTTTGCTAATAATTTCCTTTTTCCATTTTCTCTTTGCCTTTATAACCTTTTTCTTTTCTATAGCTTAATGAAGCTCCTTTCTATTTTCTAGATGGGATGCTATCTGATTCATGAATCATTGAAGCCACTTTGATCTCTAAATTTAATCAGCTGAATATTTGTTACTTAACAGATTTGGTGGCAGAGGCCAGACCAAAGGACACTTCTGACAGCTCTGGGGACACCAAGAAACAGGTGAGGGTGGCATTTTGCGAACACTGAGTTTACGGTCTTTCTCACCATTTCCAAGGGCCGTGCGTGAGTCCCCTTGTCAGTTCCATTATAATGAACTCTCATCAGATCTTTAAAAATAGGCATTTTTAAGTCTTTTATCATTTACAGAGAGTTACTGTTTACTCAGATGATTTTACAAAAGCTTCCTGCAGATGTGTTTTATCTTCAGAGAAATTCATGGAAAAGAATCTGACAAGTACTCTAGAATACAGGTCTCTGATACTTTCAGATCAAGCAACTGAACTGGCTGGAAAATTTCCAGAACTGATGGAAAAAAGGGATTCAAACAGGACAAATGTTAATTACATGGGCCTGCATGAATTGAGGAGGATGATTATAATTTCTGTGACTTCTCATTGAAAACATTATTGGTTCTCTAATGTTTTGCTTTTCCAGATTTGAGGAAACCTTTTTCTTTCTTTTATCTTCAGCTATCAACAATTTGGTGAGCTATATCTTTGTGACCAAAGATGAAACATTTCCTTTTTCTCCCTACCTGATCTCTCCATAATTCGAAAACTCTCGAGTATTCTTTTCATGACAACATACAGTTGACCCTTGACCACCATGGGGGTTAGGGACACCGACCGCCCCTCCCTGCACAGTCAAAAATGCCTGTATAACTTTTTACTCCTCGAAAATGTAACTAGCCTACTACTGACCAAAGCCTTACTGATAATATAAACAGTCTAAGATTAACACATATTTTGTGTCATATGTGTTCTATACAGTATTCTTACAGTAAAGTAACCTAGATAAAAGAAAATGTGATTTAAAAATCATAAGGAAGAGAAAATACACTTATTGTTCTATATTGGAAAAGATCCACATATCAGTTGACCCACATAGTTCAAACCCATGTTTTTCCAGGGGAACTGTAGTTAGTTATTGACAGAGGTTCAATGAGAATCTGATCTCCTTGTATAATAAGACACAATTGGGGGGGGCGCCTGGGTGGCTCAGTCATTAAATGTCTGCCTTCGGCTCAGGTCATGATCCCAGGGTCCTGGGATCGAGCCCCGCATCGGGCTCCCTGTTCCTTGGGAAGCCTGCTTCTCCCTCTCCCACTCCCCCTGCTTGTGTTCCCTCTCTTGCTGTCTCTCTCTCTCTGTCAGATAAAGAAATAAAAATCTTAAAAAAAAAAAAAGACACAATTGGAAACATTGGTTATATTACCAAAGCCCAGATTAGAATATCATATTTAAGTAAGTTGTATATAAGCTCACATATGACCAGACAGTCTCAAGGAACTAAGGCTGGCTTTACAGAGCCAATAAAGCCTCATGGAAAAATTGACCTGGTACTTTGCTTACAAGGTTCCAGCAAAGCAGTCTTCAAAAGAGCTTACGTTGAAACTAACAATACGTTCTATGTTAATTAATTAGATTTAAATAAAGTTAAAATAGAAATTTTTAAAAAAGAGCTTATGTGGTCAATTGCTATTCTTGCTGCACTTCTGTAAATCAGGCAATGTTTAAAGCAAACTAATTAGTTTTACTATAAAAAATGAAGGTAATTGTAGAGAGAAGAAATTATGTTTACACTTTCATGTGTATTAGATTCTAATCCTGTTAATTGTCTTTGAGGTTCTATTATACACCTGTAATTTGGACTGGATCCTGAATTCTTCCAGTTTCCTAAAAAAACTCTTCCAACTAACACTTCCAATTTTCTCTCACCCTTCTGTTTTGGAATCAATAAGAACAAAGACTGCCCTTGAATCTCCTTGGAAGGGATGACACCAGGTCCTCCTCACCACCCAGAGGGCAGCCAGACTCCAGGGACTTAAGCCTTGGACAAGCATCTCACAGCTGGAGAAGGCCCCACCTGGCATCTGGTCCCACACAAGTGTTGGAGACCTCCCAGGCAAAGTGACTAGGGAGAGAAGTAGCTGACATCGCGGTAGACTGCTTCCTCCCAAGACGCCAGATCAAGGCTTCATACTCTAACTAAATAGGAAGCCCTTTCTTCTTCCCTTTCTTTCCTTCACTCTGGTGCTGGCCTGGAAATAGAACACCATCATCCACATCCCCTGGGCCACGGCTAAGGGGGGTAGCCTCTGGAACTTAGAACAACTTTTTATTTCAGACTAAGAGAAGACCTAACTGTCCCCTGGCTTGAATGGGCAAACGCAACAATCCCTGAGAATGAATCCACCTAACAGTGCCACCTGATTGAAAAGTGGTTTGTTCCCTGAGAGAGTTTGTCTTTGTCCGTGGTGGTTATCACCCTCCTTGGGCCTACAAAGGACTAGATAGCTAGCACACAGCCAGGAAGTGCCTTTTAGGTTATCCAAGTGTGCCTGCAGACTTGCCACAAATGAACTAAGACACCTACCTCGTTGTACAACTCCCCTGGATTTACATCATCGAGTTAGAGGAAGAACTGAGTTAGAAAGGAATCATTGATTATTCATGACTCAGGATTCCCTTCCTTTGGCAGGGCCACACTTCCCTGGCTAGGAGTAGAGTAAATGTACATCAGAATGTGATTAGAAACCTCTCTTTAACTCCTGAAGACATGGTAGAATCTGTTGCCAAGACAAGAGATGCCCCACAAAGACCCTTAGATTCTCTGGCCAAAGCTGTTCTTGATGATAGGATAGTTCTTAATTATCCTTAGCTGAGCGAGGGGATGTCTGTGCTGTGGCCACCACCACCTGTTGCACCTGTATTAACACTTCTGGAGGAGTTGAAACTCACATAAGAACACTGAGCAAGCCACCTGGGTTAGAAGGGTGACTCCTACAATGGGATCTCTCTTTGACTTCTTTGATTTTGATTGTTTGGGTGTTGGGGACCATGGCCCCAAAGTGCATTCCAAACATCAGGAATTAATCCTGCTTATAGTAACCATCATAGTCTCCCTGGTCCGTTGTTATCCTCTCAACCACTTCAAATGCATGTTCACAGCCACTGACCACCAAGCAAGTGATCTCCCCAAGACAGAAACACCAAAAAAGGAATGAAGAGAATGAGCAATGTAAAGATTGTGAGCCTGAAGTCACGTGGCCTGTGAATATCACAGAGGTTAAGCCAAAAACCATCATGACCTGTGAATACCGCACAAAGGATCAAGAGAATTTCACAAAAAGCTGTGAGAACTGCAGAGCAGGAGCTGAGAGTAGCACTGATGCCTTACATTTTGATCGTACCTCTCAGTTAAGCTGAGAATCTCATCAAAAGTGGGGGATTTTTGGGGCGCCTGGGTGGCTCAGTTGGTTGGGCGGCTGCCTTCGGCTTGGGTCATGATCCTGGAGTCCTGGGGTTGAGTCCTGCGTCGGGCTCCCTGCTCGGCGGGGAGTCTGCTGCTCCCTCTCCCTCTCCCCCTCATATGCTCTCTCTATCTCATTCTCTCTCTCATATGAATAAATAAAATCTTAAAAAAAAAGGTGGGGGATTTTTTTTTAAAGGAAAAGCAAGTTTTTTTTTTCTTTAAAGATTTACTTACTCATTTCAGAGAGAGAGAGAGAGAGAGAGCACAAGCAGCAGAGGGAGAGAAAGAATTTCAAGCAGACTCAGATGGGGGCTCGATCTGGTGACCTCGGAGATCACAACCACGAGATCACTATTGGAGCCTAAACTAAGAGCCAGTTGCCCAACTGACTGCACCACCCAGGCGCCCCTCTTCCACCCAAATTCTAGTGGGGGTTTGAGAATATTTCGGGACTAGAGGAATGGAAGGTAATTAAATTATATATAATACTATTGTCTTATGCTAATTGAACTAAAAAGAAACACAGGCTCTGGAGAGTTGGAAGGTGTGGCTGAGGATTTGAGGGCAGAAGGAGGAGCTGGGAAAGAGCTTAGTGGGAATGAGTGGATTGAGGTGAGAGGGGCTCAGCGAATCCAGTCTGAGGTGAAGGGTTGGGGCCCAGCAGTCCGAACACCCAGAAGACACAGTCTTGGGAAACTGCAGGGGGAAAGGCTTTGGAGACACAACTGCCTCAGAGAATTGTCAGTTTGGAGCCACTGCCAGAAGAAAAGTACTCTGCTTTTTCAGAGTTCAAGACCCTGAGGGAGCAGAGGGAAAGTGAATTAATTCAGAAAGGTTAAACCTTAGGGTAAAAGGGGGAAGCTAGCGGGTGGGGACCTGGCAGAGACTGCCTTGGGTATCAGGTTCTACTTGCGTGTAGGGCTCCCAGGATGCAGGAAACTGGACAAACTGGGAGGAGTTGGTCGCCTTGCTTCCGTGGTTCTAAGTGCTCACCAGGAGTCCTTGATCATTTGATTCTACTATTTCAGCCAGCCTCCCGGCCTCCTGCTGGCTTCTCTTCTTCCACTCAGCGCAGACCTTGCTGTTGGTCTGCACTCTTGTGCTTTGGCTCCAGTCAAGGCAGGAAAACCCAGGCCTGGATTAACCCATTCCCTGCAACCGGGTCTCGAGTCAAACGGAGTGAATCATATACTCAGTCATTGCGTGGTCTCCAACCTCACCCTATCAGGAACATCTTGGAGGCCGATCATTGTCCCACTCACTTTAAATAATCCAGACCCATACAACCCTTGTTCCTTCGTTCTCAGCATTCAAACTGACTCCTAGTTTATAAGTAAATAGAAAATTAATGCAGAACACCTGCCATCCTCCAGCCACCCAGCCTGCACACTCTTTCAGATCCATGCACATTTTGGTATTTTGCTGTCTCCCCTCCTGTTCCAGCTCCACCTGTGCCCTTGGGTTCACCTCTCCTCCTCTGGGATCTTGTGCCATCCACTCCTTTCTCTCTCTGACCGTGCAAGATCCTTTCTTCTCTGCCTATTAACACACTCAGTGGTCCCCTACTATATCCACCCCCTCCGTGACCTGTGGTCCTCCTCAAAGCTACCAGACTTGTTTTCATCCAAGATTGGATGCCTTGGATGCCAAGATTGGTCCCTTTCTTTCATCCAAGATTCTTGGAAGGGGATTCTCCATTCCTTACTATGCTTCTCATTGTCTCTTCATTTCTTACCTTCAATAAAGCTTCTCTCCCCTCCTGACACTGTTCTTGCCACAGTTACCGGTGATCCACCAACGGCCCAAGTAGGCCCTTCCGGTTATCTACTGTGGCTCCGGGATGTTCTGTATACTGTGTAAGACACATCGGTATTTCCTGGGATTCTGGAAAACCCTTATGATCTCTAATCCCTTTTTAAGTCTTATGGGTTCTCTGTCCCCCACCTTGAGTCCCTGAAGCACTCAAGTATTCATGTTATCACAGTTCTTTCCTCAACTCACTGTTCTTTTCTCATTCTACAACTTCTCCCCCGTGGGATGGGGGCGGGTGGGGGGTTGGGGGGTGGATCTCACCTGCTGTATCTCTAGTCTGGCTCTCCCCCTAAGTTCTACTTCCTGTATCTAATTACTTACTGGTTAACTATACTTGAATGTCCTACTGGGATTTCAGACTCAACTTGTTCAGAACCAAATTCATCACCTTCTCTCCCAAGTCCTATAAACCTTCTCTCATTGGAGGCAGCAAACCCCTCCCAGATCACTTAAACCAGATGCCTAAAAGTCATTCCAGGTCCTCCTCTTTCTCTCTCCTCTCCGCTGCCCTAGTCCAAGCCCTCAAATCTATCGCCTAGATAATTACAATAGTCTCTTAACCTGTCTTTTGGCCAACCTTACCCTCTTCAAAGACATGCCTGCCTTGTCATCAGACAATGCCTCTAAAAGGCAAATCTGATCATGCTAGTCTCCTCTTCATAACCCTTCAGTGGTTTCCCAGGCCTAAGAGATAAAGTTCATGTCCCTAAGCATATGATGGAGGTTCATGACAGGCTGCTGCCCCCAGATGTACCACTTTGGGATATTGATTATTCTGAATTAAAAGTTACTTAAGAACAGACAGTGTAAGGACATTCTAACCCTACTTTGTTCCTTTGAAAGCAGAAAATAATTGCCCATGTGAAAGGTATTCTCCCTGCACCAGGAGGTAAGGAGACATCTTTATCATTAGAGATAGGGAATTTAGGACTGTATAACAAACGCTGTTAACTTCACCCTGTTGCTTCTTCACTCATTTACCCTAAGCCCAAACGTCTTTGTCCCGTCAATTCTTCACAAATTTATTATTTCTTTGCCTAAAAGGTTTTTGTCTTTGAGTCTCATATTTTTATGAGCTTCTCCACATAAAAAAACAAATTAAATCTGTTTTTCTCCTGTTAATCTGTCTTACACCAATTTAATTATCAGATGAGCCAAAGAACCTAGAAGGGAAGAAGGGAAAAATTTTCTTCCCCTGCACATGACACTTGAAGCCCTAAGTCAAGAGGCTCCTACTTGCCTCTAGCATCATTTCTTGACATTCCCTGTATGGTAATAGTTTCTGTTCTAGCTCAGGGGTCAGCACACTTTTTCTATAAAGGGCCAAATAGTAAATATTTTAGATTTTGCAGGCTATAGAGTCTCTGTCACAACTATTCAACTCTATGAAAGTAGCCATAAACAATATGCAAGTAAACAAGTATGGCTGTATTTATTCCAATTAAATGCTTTTTTATGAACATTGGAATTTTATATTTTTCATGTGTCACGAAATTATTCTTTTTAAAATTTATTCTCAACCATTTAAAAATGTAAAAACCAGGGCGCCTGGGTGGCACAGTTGGTTAAGCAGCCAACTCTTGGTTTTGGCTCAGGTTGTGATCTCAGGGTGGTGAGACTGAGCTCCACATCAGGCTCCTCACTGAGCGCAGAGTCTGCTTGAGATTCTCTCTCCTTCTCCCTCTGCCCCTCCCGCTTATGCTCTCTCTTTCAAAATAAATAAACAAATCTTAAAAAAATAAAAATGTAAAAACCATTCTTAGCTCATAGACTATAGAGAAATAGACAGCAGGCAGGATTTGGAAGTTTGTGGGCTCTGACCTCTGCTCTAGCTGTAGGGAACACCCTGTAATTCTCTACGTGTTCTAGAGGGTTTCTTGGCCCATGCCCTCATTCATGTCATTCTCTCTGAATAGCTTTTCCCCTTTTGCCTGGCTTTCTCCTATGTAAGCATCAGGACTTGCTTATAGACTCCGCTTTCTTGGGGAAGGCAAGTCTTTTTTGACCCCAACAGGTACAGGTAAGTGCCTATCTTTTAGGCTCCTATATTGCCTGCTGCATATTTTTATTATAACACTTACCCACGTTGTATTACAATGTTCTTTCACACATCTGCTCCTGCCCTTCCTCCACTAAACCCTCGGTTTGAGTCATCTTTGTATCCCTAAAACTTAGCACAGTGCCTGGCATTTAATAGGTAATCAAGAACATTTGTCGAACTGCATTAAGATCTCTGTAAGATGGTATACTGATGACTGATCCTGTCTAAATAGAAGAAGACTCTATTTATATATATATAAATGACTATAACACTATTTTGTGTGCTTTCTCTTGCTGTATTCACCTGTCTATACTCCTGGAAATACTACTGAGGTAAAGGGGTGGTGGTGGAGGAGTTACAAGAAAAGTGGGGGTTGATGGGAAGAGAGCTTCCTCGTACACAATTAACAACCACCACTCTGGGCTGTAAAAAGTCTAGCTGGCTGGGGCGCCTGGGGGGCTCAGTCGGTTAAGCGGCTGCCTTCGGCCCAGATCATGATCCCAGGGTCCTGGGATCGAGTCCGGCATCGGGCTCCTTGCTCAGCAGGGAGCCTGCTTCTCCCTCGGCCTGCCACTCCCCCTGCTTATGCTCTCTCTCTCTCTCTCACTCTCTCTGTGTCAAATAAATAAATAAAATCTTAAAAAAAAAAAAAGTCTAGCTGGCTAACAGCTTCTAAGGACCACACACACACACCGATACACAAATGTTGGGTCACATACCAGCTTTTGAGGTCAGGGCCCTGGGCATGATGAATTTTAGGGTTCCTTTCAAGTTTGAGATTCTGTGAGTCTAGAGTTCCCGGCACAGACTCATTCTCACTGGGACGCCAGAGTAGCAAGTCAGGTCTGTACGTGGGGGTGGGAGTTGGTGTGGAAAGGAAGTGAGGAGAAGGTGGGGGATGGGGGGGCAGAGAGGGGAGGGGCCTAGTGTGGGATTTCTGACACTTCCTGCGTGTGTTCACCTGGCATCCTGAGCGAACCCGGTCTCCTCCAGCGCACACCATGGTTCTCTTCATGGTGGGGCCCCAGAAAGAGGAGCTGGAGCAGGTGACGTAGTCCACAGAGGGCAGGTAGGCCTGCTGCAGGCTATGCACCTGCTGCCCATTGGGTGAACAGGAAAAACAGAGTTGGAGGTCAGCCCCAGGTGCTCTCCGGGGGGAGAACTCTTCCACACCCTGCCCAACCTTCCCAGGCTCTGATGAAAGCCAACTCAGGGCAAGCACATTGTGTGCCATAGATCCTCCCCCTTCCCCTCATTATATGGAGGCTACAGGCCCCTTCCTTCAGGGGTCATCCTCCGTCACTATTTCCAAGCTCCAAACCACCAACCTCCAATCTCCTACTCCTGCTTTTTTTTTTTTTTTTTAAAGATTCTATTTATTTATTTGACAGAGAGATAGCAGAACCCAAGCAGGGGGAGTGGGAGAGGGAGAAGCAGGCTCCCTTCTGAGCAAGGAGCTGGATACGGCGCTCCATCCCAGGACCCCGGGATCATGACCTGAACCAGAGGCAGACGCTTAACGACGGAGCCACCCAGGTGCCCCTCTCCTACTCCTGCGAAGAAAAGAAAAGAAAAATTAAAGCAACTAAAATGGTCTTATTTGTTGAGGACTCTCCTGTTTCACCTTACACTGCAAACCGTACGAAGCAGAACTGGGACCATACACCCTTATTTTCATTTCACGAGAGCTACCTCTATGGAGGTAGTGTGATGGTGTGATGTCCACCAAAGTGGGAGCCAGGATACCTGGGTCCTGGTCCCAGCTAACTAGTTACTAACTAGTCATGTGATCTTACACACGGTCTTTACTTTTGTTGGGCCTTAGTTTCCTCATGTATAAAATGAGAGGTGGGGGCGCCTGGGTGGCTCAGTCGGTTAAGCATCAGACTCTTGATTTCCACTCAGGTTGTGATCTCAGGGTCCTGAGATCAAGTCGCATGGGGGCTCCGTGCTCAGTGGGGAATCTGCTTGAGACTCTTTCCCGCTCCCTCTGTGCTTCCCCACCACACTCACTTGCATGCTCTCTCTCTCTCTCAAATAAATAAATAAATCTTTTAAAATAAAATAAAATTAAATGAGAGGTGGGTACAAAATATTCTCTGAGGTTTTTTGTTTTTGTTTTTTTAGTTGTGAGTCTGTGTGACTTGACTATTACATGGCCTGTTCTTAGCTTGATTTCAGGCACCAGTTATCTTATCTCTGGTTCCTTGATTCTGGCTATGAACATCTAGGACCACAGAAAAATGTGCCCCAGAAGCCCCGCTACCTACTCAAGATCCATGTGGCGGATGGTGCCCATGTAGGTGACTTACTCTTGGTCCTGCCCCAGCCTGTGATGTAGCAGGGGCTGTTGTTGGCCAGGATGGTTCCCTCCTGTGGCAGAACACCCAGCTGGACATAGCTGTTGAGGGTCACTTTCTGGGCCAGGCGCAACAGGGCAATGTCATAGCTGTGGGAGGAAAGGAGCCAGCTCAGGCCTTCCTTCAGGTCAGCAAAGGGACTGGCCCTCACTAAGCCATTGTGTCCCCAGAGAATTAGAAACTAACAGCTTTAGGGGCGCCTGGGGGGCTCCGTCGGTTAAGTGTCTGCCTTTGGCTTAGGTCATGATCGGATCAAGTCCTGCATCAGGCTCCTCTGCCCCCCATTTGTGCTTGCTCTCTTTCTCTAGTGCTCTCTCTCTTAAATAAATAAATAAATAAATTAATTAATTAATTAAAAAAAAAAAAGAAACTAACAACTTTAGGGGCTCCTGGGTGGCTCAGTTGGTTAAGCACCCGACTCTTGATTTTGGCTCAGGTCATGATCTCAGAGTTGTGGGATTGAGCCCCATATCAGAATCTGCGTTCAGTGGACAGTCTACTTGAGACTTTCTCTCCCTCTCCTTCCCTCTATGCACGCAGTCTCTCTCTCTCTAAAATAAATAAGTCAATCTTTAAAGGAAAAAAAAAAAGAAGAAAAATTATTTAAAAAAAAGCAACTAACGACTTTGAAGGAGGAGGGGACTGACTTGCTGGGCTCAAACTTGACACAGTTGGATGGTAGGCTAGGTTTAACATGCAGACCAGCCTAGATCAAAGAAATCCCAAAGACCTTCAAAAATCCCAAGCCTTCCAAAATCCAAATTCTCAGAGTCCTTCTGAATGAATGTGAGGGATGCCAAGACCCTGTTGCTGGCCAGTCAGCCCTCGACCTCCCAGCTCAAGACCAGCCCAGCCGTGCCCCTACCCGACAGCCACGTTATTGCTGTTCCAGGATGGATGCACGATCTTCTGCACACTCATAGACTGCTTGGTGCCATCATTCTGGTTCAGGTTGTGTTCAACCACCACACGGAAGGTCATTTGTCTGGAGGGACAGAGGAGAAGGAAACCCTGAGGGATCCAGGGGGCTCTTTCCCCTCAGAGAAAAGCTGGGAAACCATCTCACGTCCTATTTAGGACAGGCAGCCATTTTATCTGACCCAGGCAGAGGGTGGACGAAAGACCCTGGAAGATGAGGAAGTAACAAGCTCTCTCCTTCTCTAATTTACTAATCTGGGGGAGTGACAAAAACTACCATCAACTTCATTGCCCAGTTTATGAGGTTAAGCATCATAGATTGGATATATCATAACCTGGGAGGGGTGTGATGAACACAAATGATACAACAGCTCTCAGCCCACAGAGGGGTCTGGGGGAGGTTATACACCAATAGTTCTTAAAACACGATCCCTGGAACAGCAGCAGCAGCATAACCTGGAAACTTGTTAGAAATGCAGATTATCAGGCTCAACCTGAACCTACCAAGTCAGAAGCTCTGCTGGGCAGGACCCAGCAATCTGTGCCTTCCAGGTGATTCTGATTCATGCTCAGATTTGAGAACAATGGCTCAAGACAAATATGAAAAAAATGGTTACCAGCCAGGCATTGACCAGGCACTGAGATAGTCACCTACTTAATCCGAAGTAGGTATTATTACCCCCATGTTAGAAATAAGAGAATGAGAGATTAGAGAAGCTAAGTAAGCCATCCAAGGTCACAAAGGTAGAAGGAGGTGGACTGGGATCTGAACCAAAGCTTGCCTGATGCCCAAATCTCTACTTTTCATATATCCTGCTACCTCCCTGCAGGACCCCCAACACTCCCTTAAAGTCTTGCCCCGAGTGCTCAGAGATACGTATTCCTTGAGAAAGGCCAGATTTCTCCCCTTCCAGGGGCTCAGCAAAGCTGGGTTTTGTTTTTCTCACGTGTCCATGCAGTGAGCAGCTGTCATCACCCAGTTCTGTTTGATGAGGGTCCCTCCACAGGTGTGATACCATTTGCCCCCAGACAGGTACTGGAGGGAAATCTAGAAGGCGAGGGGAGAAAAGAGGGAGAGGCCGGTGTTTCTTAAGAGGCTTTGCCCCAAACTACCTGTTACACTTCCTTCAATTCCTGCCATCCTTCAAAACCTTCTCCAACTCTGTGGGCTAGAGACGGCTGAGGGGCTTCATGGGACCTGTTGATTGCTGCTGATCGGTTGTTGGTGGCTCCCTGGAGTGGTGGTAAGAAGGGGTGTGCAGATGGCACTGGGATCAGCAGGAAAGAGGGCTCCGTTGTTGGGTGATGCTTGCTGGGCCCATGGGTGATGCTTGTTCCGTCCATAGATGGGGGGAGGAAAGGTGCACAGACAGTGTATTTGATATCCCTACTCTGGGTTGTTGCAAAGGGCCAAGAACCCAGGTCCTGTTACTTCCATTGCCTCTTGGTAGGAAATGTGGCCATGGAATTTCTCCATCACCTGAGCCCACTGGCTCGGGTCTCCAGAGCTCCCCCTCCAAGGTCTCCAAGACATACTCTATCCCCCTCCCCTAGGGAATACTCAGAACGACCGCTGGAATTCTCATTTTTATCAGCTCCTGTCGTCTTCAGCACCTCCTATTCCACAGCAGCTCTACTTCTGAAAACTGGGCTGCAAACTTTTGTGAACTGAATTTCATTCTAACTGCCATGATTCCTCTGAAAGTGGTCAGTCCCCAGTTGATTTGCCAGTTTTATGCATTTAGAATTGCTTAACTCAAAGCCTGGCTGCCCTGTTAGAAAAGTAGAAACTCTAAATAGCCAAATAAGCAACCTGCTCTCCTTGGGGGTGGGGGTGTGCCTGAATGCAGAGGCACACGGTGTGGAGTGGGGTGTGCATGTGCGTGCATGGGTGTGTGTGTGTATGAGGGGTCTGAGGTGCGGGTCTTGGACAGTCTTGCTAGTGCGGCACGGGGAGTATCTCTGGGGACATACATGTGCTTTGTGTTTGGGTGTGAGCCTGGGAAAGTGAGTGGGCTTGGGGTTCAAATCCCCTCCTCCAAAACTTTTACATGCCTTTTCCACCTAAGCCTGGTCCCATTC
Source organism: Callorhinus ursinus (assembly GCF_003265705.2). NCBI lineage: Eukaryota > Metazoa > Chordata > Mammalia > Carnivora > Otariidae > Callorhinus > Callorhinus ursinus. The sequence goes on along the minus strand of NW_027397106.1, from coordinate 3,678,016 downwards.
ATCTCTTAAATCTAGAATCCAGGGGCGCCTGGGTGGCTCAGTTGTTAAGCGTCTGCCTTCGGCTTGGGTCATGATCCCAGGGTCCCGGGATCGAGCCCCGCATCAGGGTCCCTGCTCAGCGGGAAGCCTGCTTCTCCCTCTCCCACTCCCCCTGCTTGTGTTCCCTCTCTCGCTGTGTCTCTCTCTGTCAAATGAATAAATAAAATCTTAAAAAAAAAAAAATCTAGAATCCAGACAGCCAGAGAGCTTCTTGTTGATAGCCACGTACACAAACACACACAAAACCATATACCAGCAAGCAGGCAACTCTTGTTTTGTTAGAAGTCTGGGGCTGTGAAGGAGCACCCACCTGAGAGGGCCAGAAATCCCTCCGGGCCTCAGTCCCTCCAACTACCCGGGCATTGGTTTCTGGAAAGTCCTGGGTGCTGTGTCCTTTGTGGGGCAGAAGAAGAGTGAGTGATGACTAAGCATGGGGTCAGCTCAGGGTGGGGAGCAGGGAGGCGGATTGCTTTGTCTGCGAATTCAGTTCCTCCCTAGCAAATGAGGGGCCCTGCTGAGAGTTATGGGAGCCCCTTTTGAAAATAGAGGAGTTTGAATGGCTTCTGCTTCCCGCAGGTGTCCTCAGAGCTCTGGCATGTTGTGAAGGACGCATCTCACATCCCTAGGCTAGGGCTCCAGAGGCTCCCTGTGGCCTCAGCCTTGCTAGGGGGTCATCCCATGGCCTGAGGTGACCTCCCACCTCTACCCACACATACAGTGCTTTGGCAGGATTCTCCATGGGGCAAGCACAGCAGTGCACATCCCAGTCAGGCACCTGCCGAGGGTGTCTTCCTGTCAGTGGGAGTGGTGAGAAAGCCCAGGCCCTGGAAAGGGGCATCTCTGCTTCATGGTTCAAGGTCCAGCCAACCAGAGGGTTCTGGATGGAGAGTGGCCCTGACTGTTCCTCTCACGGGCTCCAGGAGGGTAAAGTTTTTGCTAGACTCACAGTCAGAGTGTTCCATCCCACCCTGGCATACAGAACAGGCCCGGATTTAAGGATTGCTTTTGACCCTCCTGTTCAAATCCTCCTCCTTCTAGAACTCAGACCAGATGACCCACTTACCATAAAGGACCGGGGTGGTGAACACCAGGAAGCGGAGCATGTTGCTGGCTGAGTGGATCACTGCCCCCTTGCCATGAACCGAGCCCTCTTTACCTTCCCTTTAACAGCGGCTTTGCTGACCTTCTTGCCACCAGCTGGCAGGGCTGCCAATGGAAGGTGGAGGCGGGGTGGGGGGGGGGGGGGGGGGGGGGGGGGGGGGGGGGGGGGGGGGGGGGGGGGGGGGAGGGTCCCAGGTGACATGGAAATACAAATGAAAAGATTGATTTGCAAGTAAACTAATTTGTTGTTCAAAGACAGAACAAGGTCGGGTTAGGGCTGAATTAATCATCTGCCTTGAGTTGAAAAGCAGCCAATAAGCTCTTTTTCAGAAATCAGAGTGGGGATCAGGACCGGCCTGGCCCTCAGGGGGCTCCCCTCCTGGTCTGTCACTGCCTTCCTGCCCTCTGTGGCCCTCAAAGTGCAGAGACCCATTCTGTGCATGCAGAGGTGGAGGCAAGGGGGAGGTGTGGAGGAGGGAAGAGTGTTTAGCAAAAAGAAAAGCCAGCAAGCTCCCCCTGCCCAAGCAGGGAGGTGGGACATGCCCCCAGGACGCAGACAGAGGTGTAAATGCAAGGAGCTAAAGCAGAGTAGATACAGTGGAGAGCATGCTGGTGGAGGAAGGTACTAAGAAAGGGGTTTGGGGAGACTCAGATGGAGAGTGCCCAGAGAAGGAGAATGTGAGGCAGGTTAGAAGGGGGGGGCTCCCAGGGTAGGGAGATAGTCTGAGGGTTGTGAGCATGGAGGGCAGAGGGAGCAGGTGAGCAACAGGCCTGTCCTGCAGAAGAGAAAAGGCCCTGACCATCAAAGTCAGGAGGGGAGGAAGGAAGGAGGTGCAGGGTGCCCTGTGGTGGGCAGAGGATTTTGGGTTGGGAGCCTCCAGAGGGAGCCTTTATTATTAGTGGAGCTGTGTTTAGGCAGAGAGAAACCAAGAAGCCTGGAGGGAGGCAGGAAAGTCACCCGGTTCACCTGGGGGTCTTTGTGGCCTAGATGCTTTCCAGAATTCGAGTTTCTTTCCTTCTTTCTCCTTTCCTTTTCCTTCCTTCCTTCCTTCCTTCCTTCCTTCCTTCCTTCCTTCCTTC
>NW_027397106.1:3511586-3675786 GCF_003265705.2 Callorhinus ursinus | reverse complement strand
TTCCTTCCTTCCTTCCTTCCTTCCTTCCTTCCTTCCTTCCTTCCTTCCTTCCTTCCTTCCTCCCTCCCTCCCTCCCTTCCTTCAAATGATTTTATTTATTTACTTTAGAGAGAAAACATGAGCAGGGGGAGGGGCAGAGGAAGAGAGAGAGAGAGAGAGAGAATCTCAAGCAGACTCTGCGCTGAGCTCGGAGCCTGACATGGGACTTGATCTTACGACCCTGAGATCATGACCCGAGCTGAAATCAGGAGTCAGACGTTTAAGCGACTGAGCCACCCAGGCGCCCCTAGGATTCAAGTTTCGTGCCTGCAGGTGCAGGAGAAGCCTGGAAAAGGCTGTGGGAAGTTCTGTACTTTCCATCACTGAGGTGTTCAGGGCAAACACATTATGGTGCTCAGGTCGCCTGGAGGGTCCCCTTTCCAGTCCCACCCCTGGCATTCTAACAGAAGTAGATGGGGAAGAGGGCTGGGCTTGGCTGGGGAGCCAGGGCCTCTTGGGTCATCCTCCCCCAACTCCCTGTTTGTTCTGGAGTTAAGGAGACAGGTCTCACCCCAGGACAAAGAGCCCAAGACGAGGCTTTAGGGCCACCTAAAGGTTACGCCTCCACATCACATACTCCAAAGTGAGCCTCTAAGGGCAGGGCCAATGTCCCATCCACCTCCGCACCCTTGGCCTAGCTCAGAGGAGCCCAATCCGTATTTGCATAAATACCAGCCTCGTCTCCCCTGTTGGTCTGACTCTTCTATTCTCACTCTTAGGGTTAGACGTAGACAGTGGTTTGGGTTTACATTTCGAAGCACTGCGTTTCTTCTGACTCAGCAATTCTAAATCTAGGAATGCATCCTTTTGAAATAAACACAGGCACAAAAATAAATGTACGAGGATGTGGGTTATGCAGTTTGTCACCAAGTTGCCGCAAAATTTGGGGAAAACCCAAGTATTCATCAGCAGGGAAAGGCTAAAGAAATTGGGTTTAACCATATTATGGACTACTCTCCAGCTTTTAAAAAGAATGAGTGAGACTTAAATGAACTGAGAGGAAAAGATGTCCTTGAGATATTAAATGAAGACATCAAATCGCAGATAATATGGTCCTGGGTATGTGTCTACTTGTATATTCATAGAAAAAGGGGATGGAAGCGTTTCTACACAGAAGTTATTACTTCTAGAGAATGAATCAATGGGCATGGAGGCATTGTGAGGATCGACTTCACTTTTCAAATTCATATCGTTCTGTATTATTTGGCTTCTCTACAGCATTACTTTTGTAATTAAAAATAAGAATATCTTCTGGGATATTAGCTATTTTGGGCAAGGGCGCCAATCCTCTTCTGGTGGGAAGTAGATCCCTAGGAGGGACCAGCCATTCACCTCTCCAAGATGAGAGGCTTCTGGAGCCAGGAGATAGTAGCAAAGGGGTAGTGTCGAGGTTTTAAGCGCGATGTAGGCAAGGTTTTCAGGTTTTAGGTTAATTCTGAGAATGGTCAGAGGGGTGAAATTTAAGCAATAGTGTAGATATTGGGTTAGGGTGAGTGAGACCAGCCTCAGCTAAGGGGAGGCCATGAAGCCTTATACCACCCCAGCAGTACCTTCTCCCTCAGCTAAGGGGAGGCCATGAAGCCTTATACCACCCCAGCAGTACCTTCTCCCTCTTCCTGACCACCTACCTTCCCTAGTCCTCTCTTCACCCCCAAATCTGGACCTACTCTCTAGGTGTGGTATGGGGTTTTCTCTCTTCTGCTGCACCTCTCACTCCCTGTGAGTCACCCTTAGCCGACTGCCCCCAGGAGACGTTATGCTGTTTTTGTGTAGGGGGTGGGGAAACTGGGCACCACAACATGGCACCTTGGTTGGGCATATATCCTAAGATTGGGCTGGAGAGCTGCTGAGTGACGCCATAGACAGGAGGAGGGATGTCGGGATAAGTGGCCAACAATCAACACCCGAGGAACATTTGGATGTTTAGTGCACCCAAGAACAGGGCTCGGACTAGAGTCAGGAACTATGGCTCCCTCTGGCTTACCCACATTAGCATGGCCTTCAAAGCCTTCTCAGCTGGGCCCCAACCCACTGTTCCACAGGGGCCCCACAGTTTTAGTTTCTTTAAAAATCAGAAGAAATATAATGAATACCATCAGCCAATATTCATCTTTATACCAATGCAGTTGTAAAACATAATTTAAGGAATTTTTCCTGAAGACAAAAGGGCCTAGGTCCCATGAAAGTCATAATGTGGCCCCAGCCCTCCAGCTTCTGCATCCACTGCTCCTTCGCCCCGATGTCCCCTTGGCTTCGCAGAGCCACTTGTAGCTTTGTTCTGACTTTTCTCACTCTAGATCGGTGCTAGTGTGAGATGCCCCCTCAGGACTCATCCTTGAGGCCAAAGATCAAATGTTACCATCTTTGTGAGGCCTTCCCCGATTTCCCTAGATGGAAGGAATCGTTCTTTGCACGTCACCTAGCACAGCTCTGAACACCTCCAGGCTTGTCCTGACTTGCTTCCTTCTGCTTCCCTAGCAAGAGTGAGTTCCATGGGGCAAGAGTCTCATCTTACATCTCCTCATGTCTACGTCGGCTTGACGTACAGTATGTGGGCTAGATCGGGGGCCAGAGGACGTCTGGGGACAAGAGGCAATGATGTGACAGAACTTTTCAGATGCGTGTGGCTCTCCACAGCCCAAATCAACGGATTTGCCCAAGGATCAGCTAAGGGACAGTGTTGAGGTGGGAGGAACCAAAGGCAAGTCTCCTTTACCAATGCCATAAGACCTTTATTTTCATTGGGATCTCAAGTCCAATTCTCTTTCCAGCAAAGAATTTTTCCTTTCCCCACCCCTAGCCATATCCTGGCCACTCTCTCCTCTCCCTCTGGCTGGGCTACCTCGGAATGTTTCCCCTACAGGGTCGTGAAAGCTCAAGGAATTTAGGAGACCTCCTGCAGTGTGGAGTTGTGCAGGGAGAGGCGGCTGTGGTCCCAGCGCGCCCTCATGTGGTGATGCCCGAGATGACAGCCTGCTACCAAAAGTCAGAAGCCCTTCCGGAAGGAATGTGACTCCTCCTCTAGGAAGCTGGGCTCTCTCTTTCAGGCAAAGTGGCCAGGCGTGGTGAGGTCCAACTTGCTTGGAGAAGAGCTGACATGCGTGTCGGGTCTGCTCCACGCGGGAACTGCATGCGGGTACAGCAGATGAGGCCATTTCTGCAGTCATGCTCCATTCTCCACACGGTCCCCGCTTCCCCAGACTGCCCAGGGCTCTTGATAGTCTCATCCGGGTTCTGGTCTCCAGTTGCCAATACCTTGCCGTGTGGTGTTGGACAAATTAGTTACCTGGCCTCAGGTTACACGAAAACGATAGCGTTGGGCTGAAAGAACAGTTCCGAATGGTGCTCACAGACCTTTAGAAGTTCAGGGGCCATTGGGCATTGTCCTCACCTGCCCTCAACTTCGCCCACTGCCAGTTGGCTTTTCATCTATGTTATATATGGGGCATTGGAAAAAGGCTTCTGGGACTGAGACCTGAGACTCACCGGCTGCATGAGCTTGCTTTCAGCACTAACATCCCAGGATCCCCAACTGTGGTCTCCCTCATGGCTACCTGGCACCGCTGTTCTAGGCTCTACGGAGGCCAGCCAGCCAGAAGTGATCAGCACAGAGGGAAGAGAGAATGTGAAGGCTGATGGCGAGGTGTCTAGTGTTCTTGTGGTGTGGTGGAAGGAGCTCTGGCTCAGCATTCGAAATCAAGTCTGTCTTGGCTCCCGCCATCCACTAGCTGTGGGACTACAGACAAGCCCCTTTCTCTCTCTCTGCCTCTGCTTTCTTACCTGTAAAATGGGCCTGGTGGTTCCCGGCCTTTCTCACAGGGTTACTGTGCAGACGAAAGAAGATAAAGGATTTCTGTCGGGGTGCTTTCTATAAACTAATTGGCTCTAGAAACTTGGGGCAATATTGTCAAGGAGACTCCTGTAGACCTCTAGTCTCTCTGTTCGAAGGTACTACCTCACTAGTTCTGTGGGTGCTCCACACGACCCGGGACTCAGGACGTGGCTGCACAAGGACTTTTCTTGAATTCAGCATTGCTGCCTTGGGCCCTACCCAGGCAGCCTTCTCTGCTTGGAAGTCTGTTTCAAGGACAGGAGGCAAGCTCTAGGCCAAGTGTCATATGTTCCAATGGTCTCTTTCATCAGCATGGAGGAAGGAAAATGGGCCCTGTGTTGCAAAAGTAGTAAGATCCTGCTTTGATATCCACTGGGTTTAGAAATCCATCTTTAAGGCCTATAGAGAAGCTGATAATCAGGTTCTCAAATATCAAGTTCCCCAAAATCCTATTTCCTGAGAGGCTTGGTTCCCCTTGGGAACTCCCATGGGGGTGATCGAGGCTTAGCTGAAGAGCCAATGCTGGTGGGAATCACTGGGATTGCAGGAGGCCATGGCTGGCTTTTCGTCCTCAGATGTCAGGCAGGTACCAGATCCCGAGTTCCTGATTAGCCGGTCCTAAAAGATGACACAGTAAAAGGTCAACCTGGGCTTCAGATCTCTAACGGTGCTACGAGGGGGCAACGAGAAGTAAAAAGCAAAGGCAATACAACAAGGCACAAAGAGGACACTTCTAAATTTCTTTCTTTGGATGCCAAATATCCTGATAGGATGCATTCCTGAGTTTCCACCTGTGGGTCCACTGTCAATTTCCCACTTCTGGCTTTAGCCTGAGCAGCTAGAACAGAGGAAGGCAGGACCATGGGGCTAATGCTTTCAGGGACCCCTCCTCTGGATGGCCAGACTCAAAGGCCCCTGCTGCACACGCCCACTTTCTGTCTTTGGTCATATTTACACTCTTCCCTTCCTTATGGCCCAGATCTTCCTTGAAGATTGGGGTAGGGCGGGGTGTGGAGGCCCATGGGTAGTGCTAGTTTGAGTCCAGTATTATAGAAGTTACATTCTATATCCTGAGGCAGTGTGGTATACTAGAAAGAACCCAGGCTTTTAAGTCAGAATGATCTAGGTCTGAATTCCAGGTCTGCCATTTACTAGTGATGGGGCTTGGGCCAGTCACAAACTTGCTGAACTTTCGCTGGCTCATCTCTACCCATGGGGGCACTCCCTCCCTGGGAAAAGCCTCTGAAAGATTAACCACACTCAATGTATATGAGTACAAGATTTGCACCTGGCACACAACAGGGCAGGCAGGAACCATGGGTGAATCTTCACCTTCATCTACTTGGGTTCAGCCTGAAAATACTTGAGCCATGACAGCAATGGCTGTGGACCGTAACTGCCTACCTCAACTTTGTATCAGCCAGAGCCAGACCTCACCAGACATTACTTAGGCCCCGAGAACCCTGCCCGGGACCAAGCCCACTTTCTCCATACTTTCTACATTGTCTTCATCTGCCACATGGCCAAAGAGGCAGAAAAGGAGGAGGAGGGGGGAGGCTGTGGCCGCAGGTTCTGGATTCTGAGCTCTCTGGGCAGCTGACTCACCTGGGTCAATTCCCATTCCTCATCCTTGGGGACTTGGCTGTTTTTGCCAGTGAAGTGACAGTTCCTCAGGCCCAGAGTGCCAGCACTGGCATGTAGACACAGCTGCTTTGCGATGTTGTGGCGAAGGTCCCGCTGGGTTGTGTACTCAAAGTACTAGAAGTCAAGGCAAGAGGAGGTGGAGAGTTTGCCCACTGCCTTCCAGAACCAACTGCCCTAAGATTCCAACCAGAGTTGACCTTCTGGGGGAGCGAGGGAGGGGGCGCCAAGACCTCAGTAAGTCATGTACTACCTTCAGGATTCTTACTGTATCTAGGTTTTACTGGAATAATAGTTACTTAATATGTATTTTTTTTTTAAAGATTTTACTTATTTGACACAGAGAGAGAGAGAGCACAAGCAGGGGGAGCGGCAGAGGCAGGCTCCCCGCTGAGCAGTGGCCGCCCCCCGTCCCGTCACAGGGCTCGATCCCAGGACCCCGGGATCATGACCTGAGCCGAAGGCAGATGCTTAACTGACTGCGCCACCCAGGTGCCCCAGTATTTTTTTCCTGAAAATCATTCAAAATTTAACTTAGCTTCATTCTATGCATTATCTATGAAATCATGAGCTTGATATGCTAGTTTGTTTAGAACAAAAAATGTTCACCAATGTACCGCCTAAAATCATCGTGTGGGCCAGTGGCAGAGGACATGGCTTGATAATGCCTTTGTCTTGATTGCACAGGTTGGCAGCCTGTCCAGTGTCCCACGCCACTCCCTTCCTTGCTTCAGCTCTGTGTCAAGTGCCCCTTCCTTACCAAATGCTGGGCATTCAGGGCAGGCTTAGGGACTGGGGTCAGGGAGGTCACTAGTTAGTCCTCAGGGAACAGCTGAGGCACCGTAAAGCATGGGGCACATTCCCAGCATAACTGTAACTGTGACATGTCAGTAGATGGTTGTTTTGGGGTCACTCCTGGTGACAGAGTCAGCGCAGTGGCTTCTGGGCAGGGGAGGCGGTGAAGCTGGGTGTGGGTGAGAGCAAGTGCTCAAAAAGTTTCCAAAGTTACTCTAAAACCTCATTCGGCAGCTGGCCCCCTCTAGGAAGCCTTCCTGATTAACGGTAACCTCCTCCTGCCCCCTCCCTAGCCCCTGCCACTGATGGCCAGTGCCCCCCAGAGGTGCCTACTTCACACCAGACCTTGTCTGTCTGTGCCACGTATTCTCCCTCAGACTGGGAGCTTTCTGAGGGCAGGGGTGCTCTCTCTTCCTCTCCCTGGATCTCCTGACCCTAGTCCTCAGGAAAGGACTTTTTTTTAAAGATTTTAAAAATTTATTTAGAGAGAGAGAGAGAGAGAGAGAGAGAGAGTGCGAGCAGGGCGAGGGGCAGAGGGAGAGAGAGAATCCCAAGCAGACTCCCGGCAGAGCCCGATGCGGGGCTCAATTCCATGGCCCTGAGATCACGACCTGAGCCGAAACCAAGAGTTGGACGCTTAAGCAACTGAGCCGCCCAGGCGCCCTGGGAAAGGTCTATACTGAGTGGAGAAAGAGGCTGTGAAGAGAGGAGTTGTCCCAGAAGCAGGCTTCTCTGGCGCCTGACCGGTATGGTGGGGCTGGGTACCTGGTTGCCACCCAGGCCGTGGCAGGTGTACATGATGAGGGGCTTCCCCCCGTGGTTGTTCTCACCCACATCCAGACACTGATTGGTGCCGAGGTTCCGGATCTGCAGAATGGTGAGCAGAGAGGGGAAGCAGGATGACACAGTTAGGAGTGGTGTGGTTTGGGGGGTGCGGCTCGACTGGGATAAATCTGCATGGCTGGCTTTCTCCTCTGCTCATTAACCCAGACGCCTGGACATAACAGCAGAGTGAGGTGCTGAGCCCAGAGGCTGGGCACAGGCAGGCTGGGGACCCTCCCAGGCTGCCAGGTCTCTGGGAAAAGCCCTCAGCACACAGGAATTTCCTCATGATCAATGATTCTCCATGTGTGATCCCCAGACCGCTGGCCTCACCTGAGGACTTGTTAGAAATGCAAATTCTCAGGCCCTGTTCCATTCCGACCGAATCAGCAATCTGTGTTTTAACACGCCTTCCAGGTGATTCTGATGCAGGTGAATGAGAACCACTGCTTGTGGGCTGTTTCCCCCTTACAAGGTTTTGGTTGTCTCTAGAAGCCCCACAGGGGCCTTTCAGTCCTCCTTTGGATAAAGGAGTGGAGAGAGTAAAAATCGACTCTTGTTTGCCATCCCTGGGTGGGGTAAGCGGTTCTGAGCTCCTCTGGGGGGTTCTTGTGACGATGGGGGGGCGAGCTGGCTTGTGAGACTTACAGCTCCATAGAAGGTGGGCTTCAGGTCGGGAACAAACATCTCTGGGTAGATGTTGTTCAGGAACCAGGAAAAGTTGTGACAGTGTAGTTGTTCCCTCAGCTTTAGTCGTTCCGAAACGTCCCCGAAGGATTTCTGTCAACCAAGCCAGCCCCCAAGAGGTCAGTCCCACTGGTCTTAACCTGTTCGTACGGTTGAAGTAGCCCAGAGTTTCTGGGGCCACTTTCTCCAAGAATGGGTCTTCTGCTCAGAACCTGTTGGGGCTACTGGCTTAGCCCCACATTTAACCACCCTCCTACCCCTGCTTTGGCTTTGGGACCCCCACCCATAGCCTCCTCCCTCCTGCATCCCCTGTGATTTCCCTGTCAGTTTTCTCCCAGACCTCAATTCTGAGCCTCTCAGAGCAAAGCCCTGTACGAGGTTCTCCAAGTCCATTCTCCCTCCCCTCCTAGAACATGCCAGGACTCCCCAGGCGGGGACAACAAAAGCTTCTCTCCTCACCACCAGCCTTCAAACTCTTGACCTCCCTGGGCTCCAGCTCACGGGGTCTGGGGGGTAAAGGGAGGCACCAGGGGGCAGAGGTGGGTGGGCCTCTACCATTAAGCCCTTGACTAGGGTATGGGATGCTGCCCTTCTCTTCACCCAAACCCCTCCCGAGTGCCATTTCCTCTCACCTCTTGGGCCATCTTCGCTGCCTGCATATTTCTCCGATAGAAAATCTCCTTGTAGCCATCCATCCAGACCTCAGCCAGGCGCACTTGGTTGCGAGCAATGACACTGATACCCTTGGGGAAGGTGTGAGGGCTCTTGGTACGGAACACGTGGCCTACCACAGAGCAGGGGATGATCTCCAGCTGGCCCCCACATTGCCACACCTGCCATAAGAGGACACAAGATAGGGCCTTCAGGGAGGTCGTCGGTCACTGTCATCCCCCCCTCCCCAGCAGCTCTGTTCTAGTGCCAGGGCGCTAGGGTCCCAGGTCTAAGAACTCAGGGAAATGCTGCTCTCTCTCCTAGAAAAAAGGACATGGACCAGGATTCTTCCTAGGCCATGACTATGCAATCCCTAGCTCTATGATGTTAGTTCAACTCTGATTTATGCAAATGGAGATTTGCAGGGTCCTGAGGGTTGTCAGGGCCCACTTTAGAGAAAAGACAGTTGGCTAACTTTGTGTCTGTATACCTACACCGAGCTCCAGTCACTTGGCTTGTTGACCTGGAAATGTGATTTTATCAACTCACCCAGGTGTTACTGGGAACTCAAGCTCCCTCAAATCAAGATACACTTGTGATCCAACTGGAGCACTGGTGCATCAGTTATAGCAAGGATAGTCAATTTCCAGGTGGGCTGGGGTAGTCACCTGAACCTTTAGCACATTAGCTTCCAGGGAGAGAGACTGAACGGAGGTCAGAGGCTCATGGATGAGCCCAGAATCAGAAGCCTGGGAGTTACGGGGACTCTACCTGGTGACCCTTCTCTGTGCTAGTGGGCCGGTTTAAAACATCCCTCCCACCTGGGTCCTTTCTTTTTCAGGTTTTATATTAGTAGATGTTGTTCTTCATTTTAGTAGAGTAGCAACAGAAATACGCAATCATAGTCATAGTAACAGAGGCATCAATGGACATGCTTAATATGTGCTAGGCACTGTGAGAGGTGACTTCACACACGAGCTCATCCACTTGCTAATGACCTCTCCCCTTAGCGTGGGGATTTGTGCGGACTTCATGGAAAGGAAATTCTTTCTTCCTAACCTAATCCTGATTTGCCTTATTGCCGGAATCCCTCAGAGTTGTGGGGGTCCACCAGAGTTTGGGCCACCATCTTCAGTGATGCAGGGCTTGCTGAGCAGAGGGTAGGAAAACTTCAAAGGCCACCAGGGCCTGTGTCCTCTAACTTGCAAGGGGAAACCCGACTTTTCCTGAGAAAGGACAGTGACTGCCAACTGACCTGCTCTGCCTTCACCCTAACACTCTTCCCACAGACCTCACGAAACATGTCACCGGGCCCCAGATGTCTGGTTCCTTTACCACTATAATCCCGTCCCTCTGAGGAGTTCTGCCCCGGAATTTGTTCCGAGTTGTCCAATCTGATTCTCAAAGCCCTCCTGCCACGGACGGGGGTGGGGGGAGCAGAGGAGAGGTGCCTCCAGGACGGGAAACCAACACCCTTTAAGTCCAGTTCCAGCTGTAATATCCCTGAGGCTGCCACGGCCTGAGAGACAGGGGCTCAGTCTGTCCCCTGGGCCGCGGCGGCTCCCCCCACGAAGCCCTCTTCACTCTCACCCGAAAGGACATTTCCACGTTCTCCCCTCCCCAGATCTCCATCTGATTATCATAGGTACCGATGTGCTCAAAGTAGGACTTGGAGATGGAGAAGAGGCCGCCGGCAAACGTCGGGGATCTGGAAAGACAGAGGGAGAAGCATGTGCATCTCTGGAGGGGGGGAAGACGAGCAGAAGCTGGTGTGCAAAGCTGTGGACTTGGTGCTAGGCTACCGCCCACCACCTCCGTTACCCCCTGCCCCCGGCCTCCTTTCTTCTTTCCCTCTTCCACTAACTTATGCACTCAGCAAACATGGACGGAGCTTTATTGTGTTCTTCCCGCCTTCCGGGACCAGGTCGAGGAGAGATGTCATTACCATCGCTCTCTCCGAAAAGGCACTCGTTTGTTCGTTCCAGGCAGGAAATGTCAAACACGGGCCACCAGGACCCATGCTGCCCGTTAGTCACGCAGCCGAGAAAGCTCTCGTTGGCCAAGAGCTCAGTCTAGCCGCCGACGGGAGAGGCGCCGTCGTTTGCTTTTTGGCAGCAAAGTTCCTAGAGCATTGCAGATACTCAGTTATCAGAAACTGTGTGAATCCGTCTTCAGAAAGGGGATTCAAACCATGAATGAATGGATGAATATTATGACCTGGGTGGACCCCATTCTATTTCAGAATCCCTGGTCCTCGTCAGGGACTAGAGAGCCATGGTGTTAGGAGGGCCTAGTCCTGCTGCAGGAGAAATTTTAGTTTTGGGGAAAGCCGCTGGCTGCTTTGAGTGGAGGAAACTGAGGAAGGGGTGCTCCTGGAAACAGAGGAGGAAGTGAGGTGAAATTCAGTTCAATTTGGACTAATGGGAGCATTGGGATGTTCCAAGGAGCTTCTGGCTTTCAGACAAAGGCAGGGAGGCGCAGATCCACTGTAAGCGAAATTGGCAAAAAGAAGTCTCATTCCTAGAATTCACATACCCCGTTGCTCATAAGAGAGCCTGGGCTAAGGGTTGAGGGCGGGGTTGGAGCCTGAGGAAGACAGTGGCAAGAGCCTAGACAGAATCATTAGCTGTTGGCGTCTGCGCCCTGGCCAGCCTGGCTTGGATAGGGCTTTGCTGCCCTCAGTGGGTGGCTCTGGGTGCTACACTCAAGCAGAGACTGAAACCTCTGTAAATCCAGAACCTGTCAAGGTGCTTTACACACGGCAAGGGCTCAGTCAGTGTTCACCGGACTGATTGGTCAAGGAGCCTGACCCTGGCATTACCCTGTGGCTGCGTTTGTCGCTCTGAAGTAGTTGGCTCCCAGAGCCACTTTCTGGAAGGAATTTCACTCAGAAGACTCTCATGCTCAGGCAGGCTTTCTGTCCCTGGTTCTGGCCTCTCCCAGGCATTCTAAGCGCCCCCCACCCCCCAAATAAGTCCTGGAAAGGCTCAGAGAGCCCTGGGACTCCAGATGAGCACTTTGGAGCTAATCTGCTTCTTCTTGAGGGTCTCCCTGATCTGGGCCTATTTCTTGGCCTTGAGAGGTCTCTCTGACCAAGAAGGCGCTGACAAATTACCTCTGAGGATAAACCCTACCTGGGGACTTCACTGCAGACCCACACCCAGTGCACCTCAGGCAACACCCCGTACTTCCTGGGTCCTTTACCTCTCCTCTTAGGCACCTGCTAGCTTTGAGAGTGGAGGATGGGAGGGTACTCCCCCCAGGCCTCCTGGTGGGGTACCATGCAAAATGCCTGGGAGAAGCCATGCATATGGCCAGGGCGCTTATACCAGGGAGCAAATCCATTCCTCAAAGACTGGAGCTTTGTCTTCTAGTTGCATGGTCCTCGCACATTGGAGCAGGGGACAGCAGTGATGGGCAGGGGCCAGGTGCCCTGTCCCTGACTGTGCCACTGTGTGCCTGGCCCCCAGTTTGGGGGAGGGGGGCTTTGTTGCTGTGCACACCAAACAAAAGACATCTATGAAACAAACAGAGGGTCAACAGGGACTTCCAGTCTCTTTTCTCTCTCCTGTCTTCTCTTTTCTTTTTTCCCTCTTCAGTTGCTCCTTTTCCTCCTTTTAATGGAGACAGAGCAAGCTGGCTGTTCAGCATCCATGGGATTCCTCCCTGTGGCACCCACAGGGTCCACTCTACTGAGGCTCTGGGTGGCATTTCTTAGGGTTCCCTCCTACCTCTCTGCTCACTGGATCCCCAACCTCTGCTGCCTCCATCCCTGATGCATATTCAGTTAAGTTTCCTGGCCAGTATGGAAAAACAATGGCACAGACCATCCAAAACCACATGATTCTCTAAAAGTCACTCCCCAACTCAGGTTGGCTGAGACATCTGTTAAAATAAACTTGTGGGGGTGCTTGGCTGGCTCAGTCAGCAGAGCACGTGACCCTTGGTCTCTGGGTCATGAATTCAAACCCCGTGTTGGGTGCGGAGCCTACTTAAAAAATGAATAAAATAAAATAAGCTTGTGGTTTCTGACGGTGCCAATGGGCAATCTGGAGAGGGAAGGACAGGGTGGGTGAACGAGGGGCTGACCCAGCTGGGCATTAAACAGTGGGTAAACTTTCCAGTATCTACCCTTTAGCTCAGGGGTGGGCCCACTAAGGCCTACGGCCCAAAGCTGGCCTGACTTCATAAGGTGCTGGGCAAAGAATGATTTTTACACTTTCAAACGATGGTTAAAACAAAACAAACTAACAAGGAAGAATATACAGCAGACTGTATGTAGCCGGCAGAACCCAAACGACCTGCCGTCTGGCCCTCTACCGGAGAAGTTCAGGGTACCTGTAACAAACTGCGAACAGCAGAACACATGTCTAGTTTGCTTCAATATATTTTCAGTCCTTTCAAAGACACTGACCTGGGGGTGCAAGGGCCCCTATTACAAGGGCGATTTAACAGTGGACTCTACCCTCCGTCTCTTGGCACCTCTGCACACACCTGTCACGGTCTTCCATGCGTGGGGAGGAATAAAAAGACAAACTACACAAAGCCCTCAGTCAGCGCCTGGCACACAGTAAGTGGTGAAGGAGAGCAGTCGGTCATAGTGGGGGGTGTGCAGGGCTGCGGTGAGGGGCGTGAGCTTTGGATCCTTCTTCCACCAGATGCTAGCCACATCATCTGAGGCCGACTGCTCATCCCTAGGAGGCTGTGTTCTCCCCTGTAAAACAGGCTAATCCTAGCATCCGCCTCGGAGGGGATGAAGAGTAACAAAACTGTATTATGTGTTTCATGGCGTGCCTGATAAATGTGGACCTAAGATGGCCTGGGTCCCTGGAAGCCAGCATGGGGCTCAGCAGGCTATGGTCCTTACTTGATGGGGTAGGTCTCATCCTTGCGCCTCTGCTTCTCATGGGCGGGGAGAGTCTCCCAGCCAAAGGTCAGGCTCCAGTCAAAGTTGCCACGGCTGTGGACTCTGCCCCTCTGGACGGGCTTGGAGAACTCAAAAGTGTTCAGGTCGATGGTGACGATGTCTGGGCTCACCACCGCCGTCTCTTCCTCAGCAATGCGAGCCAGGAGGGGCTCCAGCCAGCCATGGAAGCACTCACCTACAGGCCGGGACCAGGAGACAGCAGTCAGGGTCGTGCCACAGCTGAGCCCAGGCCCCACACCAACAGGGAGACTCAGGAGGACAAGAGAACCTTCCCCACACTCCCTAGTGTTAGAGAAATACAGACCAGCGCCACAGTTGTAGAATGCATAGAGAGATCTCCTGAGACCCTCTTACCCACCCTGCTCACCCAGCCAAAAGGTGGAGGTGACTTTGAAGGGAAGAATGGAAGTCTCAGGGGAGTAACTCCAATGGTCAACTCAAAGGATCCAAAGCACAGGGAAGAACCCGGATGGGTGACCTTTCAGGGTTTCTAGCCTATCCACTGAATCAGCCCTCCCCACCCAAGTGTGGACTTCAGAAGGGGGTATCCCCTTTTCCAGGGAGACTGCACCTCAAGCTTTAGCTCCAGTTGTGGAATAATAATCCCTTTCGCTAGACTAGCCCTTTGAGATTTTCAGTGAACTGTATAGATTACTTTATTTGGCCCTTGGAGTAGTAATTCTGTTGGTAAGTAAGGTTGGTATCCTCATTCCCACTTTACAAATGGGGAAACTGAGGCTCAGTTACTGGCAGAGCCAGAAGGCAAACCCAGGTCTCCTGACTCCGAGTCTAGAGCTTTCCCTAATACATATCACTGCTTTCAGGGAACAATTTCTTTCCAGACAATGGTGGGGAGGTGTTTGGGTTTGGGGCAAAGAGGAGGCCTTTTTGGCTCCATGTGGCCCTATGGGAAAGCTCCATACAAACTAGCTCCCAGGGGTGACAGGAAGCCTCTTTGAGGGGCTGAGCTCAGAATGAGGTACAGAGGAAGCAAGGAAGACAGAGGGGAGTCTGGGGCTCCAGAGCACATCCTTGGGATTGAGACTGAGAAGAGGGCACGAGAAGCTAGCTAAAGTGGGTCCCAAGCCACCTTTAATCCCAGAGCAGCAGGGGCCTTGGTGATGCCCTGGCTCTCTGTTCCGCCGGAGGGCGGGGCAGGGGCTCGGATCACCCTCGGGCCTCCTGGGTGCCACGCTGGTCCCCTTGTACTCACAGTGGGCATCCAGGAAGGTGAGCACCTCCGCCTGGGCCACGCTGGCCCCCAGCAGCCGGGCGGTGATCAAGCCCTTTCGCTCCTCCTGCCGCACCACCCTCACGACCTGCAGCTTCTTCACGTACTGCTCCAGTTGCTCCTTTAAGTAGTCTGGAAGGGACAGTGTCCTTGGTGCCGGCTCACCACTGGGTGGCACACCTCACCCCCACCGTGAGCGCCAGGCTGGGTGCTCTCTCGGGCCTCCCGCCGGCCCGAGCACCTGCTGAACGAGGCAATTCCATGGGCACCAAAGGTCGGGAGAAGGTGGAAGCAGGAAGCCCTGGGTGTGGCCAGCACCCCGTGCCACCCCAAGCCCTCCGTGCCAGGAGCCTGGCTTTGTGGGCCAATCCTGGGCCTGTTTACCTAGGAACCTCCTCTCCTCTCTGAGCCAGGACCTCAAAGTTGTGTTTCTTTGGTCTCAAATCAAGTATAAACATCTGCCAAAGGCTCTCAGCTGCCCCTGGGTCTCTGCATCTTCTCAGCCACCATCTTTCAGAACTGTGATTCCAGCCTCCTCTCTTTTCCACACCCAGGGGTTGTGGCAGTCCTTTCTCAGTATCTATGGCTCCCTGTCTCCCAGGGTCTTCTGAGTGAGCGGACAGGTAGAGCACACATAAATGCTGGTTTCTGGCTTGCTGGGTCAGCAGCAAGAAGCCATACTCTAATCCTCTTTATTAACTCCTCTGCATGGAGAAATCTTTAAGAAGATGAAAAGATACTGAGCAGCGTTTTAATTAAATTAAAAAAAAAATGTACCAAGTGTCGGCCCTGTGCCGGGTGCAGGGGGTGAGCCTGCTGCCCAGGGAAGTGACGATTGCAGGTAGGTGATCAGTGACCCACCCCCAGAGGTCGTGCAGGGCTGGGGGAGCCTGCAGTGGGCACAACCATCCTGAATCTGAGGGTTGGGGGATCTCCAGCTCCTTCAGAGCAGGGGGCTTACTTCATGACCCTGCTCTTCATTCTGAAATCTTCAGGGCTTTAAAAATAGCTCTCTTCTGGGGCGCCTGGGTGGCTCAATCATTAAGCGTCTGCCTTCAGCTCAGGTCATGATCCCAGGGTCGTGGGATCGAGCCCCGCATTGGGCTCCCTGCTCTGCGAGAAGCCTGCTTCTCCCTCTCCCACTCCCCCTGCTTGTGTTCCTGCTCTCACTATCTCTCTCTCTGTCAGATAAATAAAATCTTTAAAAAAAATAGCTCTCTTCTGAAACAATCCATCTTGAAACACATTCTGAATCTTACTTATGGGTTATTCACTATGGTTTATTCACTACTATATGGTTTATCTGTGCCATGGTTCTGTTCCCGACTGTGTAGAATAGAGTGGCCTAGAGTTTCAGCTTTCTGTCTGGGGCTGTGGGATCAGCCCAGTGCTTAGGCCTTGCTTCAAATGCAGTGTTATACAACTGTGGGGCCTGAAATCAATTAATTTTCTGTGTGATTGATTTCTCTCCTTCCCTCCCCCCCCTCCACACTATGCCCAAATACTTGAGCACCTGCCATGTGCCCACCATTGAACTGGGTGCTTACATGCTGACTTTCTTACTTAATCTTTTCTATGAAGATTAAAATGGTCTGAAATCTGGGTATTGTCCCTGATGTTTAGGAGTCAAAATTGGCCTCATGTGGCAGCTGCAGTCCAGCACTCCGCAA
Organism: Callorhinus ursinus; assembly: GCF_003265705.2. Classification (NCBI taxonomy): domain Eukaryota; kingdom Metazoa; phylum Chordata; class Mammalia; order Carnivora; family Otariidae; genus Callorhinus; species Callorhinus ursinus. The sequence continues at coordinate 3,659,491 of NW_027397106.1, read as the reverse complement.
GCACGTGCTAACATACTGCCCAGACATTATCCAGGGCAGGGACGGGCCGGGTCTGGGTCTTGCCCTCAAGAAGCTCCTGGACTCATAATCCAACTATAGCCCCAAGTGCTGGCTCTAACAGGAAACAGGAGGAATGCCAACCAGGAGCCTCACCTTCTCAGCATGGCTGATGTTTCCCCTGAGAACTCGCTTAACTGTGCTCAGAGGAAGTACATGGTGGTGGAGATAACCCAAGGACAAAGCATCATAGGAAGTGGGTTTTGTGGTAAGAGACTGAGAAGCGCTGAGCTGTGAACCCCAGGGGGTGCTAAGCTCTACAAAGCCCTTCTCCAATGCCTTTTTTCCAGTCTCAGGTGGTTAGGCTGGACCTGGGGATTCTGAGCACGGACCCCAGCCCTGGACCCACTGGACATCTGCTCCAGAGATGCGTGTAGCAGAGCTGAGTGTGGAGACACAGGTGAGCCCATCCATACTTTCTTATACCCCCCAGATGTTCACCTCCTAATTCCGGTTCAACAACCCACCACCCCAGCCCAGCTCCATTCCTCATGACTGGAGTCTATGAGGCTCCTGTGACCTCGAACACAAACGCATTATTCAGTCCCATGGTTTGAAATAGCATCTATACGCAGGTGGCTCCTAGGTCTTTTCTCCTGGCCTTGCCATCTGTACTTGGGTGTCTAACAGAACCACAAACCCAACACGCCCAACATGGGTCCAGACTGCCTGCCAACCTGCCCCCTCTCGTCTCCCCGTGTCAGGATGTGGTACCAGCATCCTCCCGCTGCTTTAACCTGGGGGTCATGCTGGACTCTTCCCTTTTCTCACCCACCACAATCAGTCCATCAGCCAGTACTGACGCTCATGCTCTCTCCGTCTCTCAAACAAACAAATAAATAAATAAAATCTTTAAAAAAAAAAGAATAAAACATCTAGGAATAAATTTAACCAAAGAGGTGAAAGACCTGAAAACTAAAAGACATTGTTGAAAGAAATCACAGATGACACAATTAAATGGAAAGATATACCACGCTTTGGATTGGAAGAATTAATATTGTTAAAATGTCCTTATTACCCAAAGCAATCTACAGATTCAGTGCAGTCCCTATCAAAATACCATAGCACTTTTCACAGCACTAGAACAAATAATTCTAAAATTTGCATGGAACCACAAAAGATCCTAAATAGCCAAACCAAGCTTGAGAAAGAATAACAAAGATAGAGATATCAAAATTCCAGATTTCAAACTGCGAGTTATAGTGTTCAAAGCACAAAAACAGACACATAGATCAATGGAACAGAATACAGTCCAGAAATAAATCCATGCTTATATGGTCAATCTGTGACAAAGGAGGCAAAATATACAATGCAGAAAAAAATATAGTCTCTTCAATAAATGGTGTTGGGAAAACTGGGCAGCTACATGCAAAAGGATGAAACTGGACCTCTTTCTTTTCTTTCTTTCTTTCTTTAAAGATTTTATTTATTTATTTGACAGAGAGAGACAGAGCGAGAGAGGGAACACAAGCAGGGGGAGTGGGAGAGGGAGAAGCAGGCTTCCCGCTGAGCAGGGAGCCTGATGCGGGGCTCGATCCCAGGACCCTGGGATCATGACCTGAGCTGAAGGCAGACGCTTAATGACTGAGCCACCCAGATCCCCTGAAACTGGACCACTTTCTTACACCATACATAAGAACAAAATCAAAATGGGCTAAAGGCCCAAATGTAAGACCTGAAACCATAAAATTCCTTAAAAAAAAAAACAAAAAACAAACAAACCAAAAACAAAACAGGCAGTAATTTCCTGGACATCAACTTTAGCAATATTTTTCTGGATACGTCTCCCCAAGCAGGGGAAACAAAAGCAAAAATAAACAATTGGGACTACAACAAACCACAAGGCTTTTGCACAGAGAAGGAAACCATCATCAAAATGAAAAGGCAACCCAATAAAAGGGAGATGATATTTGCAAATGATATATCCAATAAAGGGCTAATATCAAAAATATATAAAAAACTCATACAACTCAACACCAAAACCCAAATAATCCGATTAAAAAGTGGGCAGAGGACCTGAATAGACAATTTTCTAAAGAAGACACACAGATGGCCAACAGACACATGAAAAAAAGATGCTCAATATCACTCATCATCAGGGAAATGCAAATCAAAAACACAATGAGACATCACCTCACACCTGTCAGAATGCGTAGTATCAAAAAGACAAGAAATAAGTGCCGGTAAGGATGAGGAGAAAAGGGAACCCTGTGCACTGTTGGTGGGAATGTACGTTGGGGCAGCCCACTGTGGAAAACAGTATGCAGGGTCCTCAGAAAACTGAAAACAGAAGTACCAAACCATCCATTAATTCCATTTCTGGGTATTTACCTGAAGAAAACAAAAACTCTAATTTGAAAAGGTATGTGCACCCCTGTGTATATTGCAGCATTATTTATAATAGCCAACGTATGGAAGCAACCTAAGCGTCCAATGATTGATGAATGCATAAAGGTGTGGTGTATATACACAATGGAATATTGCTCAGCCATGAAAAATAATGAAATCTTGCCATTTGTGACAACATAGATGGACCTAGAGGGTATAACACTAAGTGAAATAAGTCAGTCAGAGAAAGACAAACACTGTATGATTTCACTCATGTGTGGAATCTAAAGATTTTATTTATTTACTTATTTTAGAGAGAGAGAGAGAGAGAGAGCACGAGTTGGGGGAGGAGCAGAGGAAGAGGGACAAGCAGATTTCCTGCTGAGCAGGGAGCCCGATGTGGGGCTTGATCCCACAACCCTATGATCATGACCTGAGCTGAAATTAAGAGTCGGAGGACATTGAAGACGTGATGCAAAGGGGAATAAACCAGAAACGAAAGGAAAAATACTGAATAATTCCACTTATATGAGGTACTTAGTCAAATTCACAGAGACAGAAAAGTAGAATGGGGGTTGACAGGGGCTGGGGGAAGGAGGGATGAGGGTGTCATTGTTTAATGGGTACAGACTTTCAGTTTGGGAAGATGAGGGAGTTCTGGTGATGGATGGTTTCACAACAGTATGAAGGTATTAAATGCCACTGAAGGGTGCACTTAAAAATGGTTAAGATGGTAAATTTTATGTTATGCATATTTTACCACACACACACACAGGAAAAATCTAAACACTGACCACTGCTTACAAAAGTCTTGGGATTCAGTTTTGCTCATCTCTTAAACTCACTTTGTACCACTGTTCTTCTTGTCTCTTTGCTCACTGCAGCCCTGTGGCCTTATTTCTGCTCCAGGAACACATCTAGCCTCAGGGCCTTTCCACTGGCCATTCCCTTTACAGCAGACCAGCCAGCGTAGCCTTTCCTGGCTACCTTGGTTAAAAGAGCTCCCTGATTATTCACTAGCCCATCATCCCGCATTCTTTTTTTTTTCCCTCTAATTTAATTTCTTCAGAGCACTTATTATCTGAAATTATTTATTTTCTGTCCTTCCCATTAAAAAAGTTCGCTCTAAGAAGATGGAGACCTTGCCTAACCTGTTCACTACTGTAGCCCTATGGGCCCGCACAGGGTGTGGTGCCCGGTAGGTAACTAAAAAAAAAAATACTTATTAAGCAAATCAGTGAACGCCGCCTTTGCTTACTCCTCTCTTGGGGGCTGTCCTACTCTTCCTTGGCTTCTGAAAAGGCTAGAGAAGAACAACAGAAAAGCCTTTCTTGTAGGCAGGATTTCCTCACTCATTTTTCCTGTTTTGTTTGTTTTTATTCTGTTTTCATGCCCATCTGTGTTCTATCCAGCCTTGAATCTAACTGCAACTGGGAAATTTTTCTTTTTTCTTTTTTTTTTTTTAAAGATTTTATTTATTTATTTGAGAGAGAGAGAATGAGAGAGAGAGAGCACGAGAGGGAAGAGGGTCAGAGGGAGAAGCCGACTCCCTGCTGAGCAGGGAGCCCGATGCGGGACTCGATCCTGGGACTCCAGGATCATGACCTGAGCCGAAGGCAGTTGCTCAACCAACTGAGCCACCCAGGTGCCCGGGAAATTTTTCTCGATTAATCCATTTGGAAGGATAAAAGGAGAATTAAACAAGTATGACACCCTTTGGGAGTGTTCCACGATTCACTGGTCCAGATAGAACACATGGACACAGGGCTGAATTTTCAAACCTAAATCAAGATTCACTGTTGGCCACTTTCCATTTCCAGGTGTAAGGAGACTGGCAGATGAAAGTAACATGTGGAAACATAATTTCTCGATGGGCAGAAACAGAAGGAAACAGCGAAATGGAAACTTCCCCGGAAAATCCAGAGTTCCAGGACCCAGAGTTACTATCAAGAGGACTTCTTACATTATAAAACAGGTACAGAGGTAAAGCAACTTTACCTGTTGAAATACACACTGGAAGCTGTAATTCGACTAAAATCAGAGGCTTTGAACAATTCCCAACTTGCATTACTTAGGAGTTTAGGAGGCCATGAGAGGACCTGCCACTCCGATTCTGAGCAGCATGGGGAGATAGAAGTGGGGGAAATCTTGAGTTAATCCAAAGTGCTCCTCAAATGTCTCCTCCCCCAGGTTTCACAGTGTGTTTCCCGCCTCAGGGCCGCCCTTCCTTCTCTTCGCCTCCCTCCCTTCCTCTAGCACGCCCCCTCCCTCCGCCCCACTGGCCACCATCACCTGCTCACCCCTCTCTCCCTGATGAACTTGCTCACTGAGGGTCCTGTTCACTTCCTGACAATCTGGGGCCTAGGTGTGTCTGCTTTCCTCCCATCCATCCAGCAAATCCCCAGAGGAGGGTGGCCTAGGTTTCCTCCCCTTCAGGCTCCCGGAGGGGCAGGGCAGGGCTTTCAACACAGGGATGCCCTGTTGGGGGCAAGGTGGACTGATGGGCCTCGAGGGCCTGTTTCGAGAAGCTTGTAGAGTGTGCAAGACCAGAAGTGCACCTGGCTGCTGAACAGGCCACGCAGGAACGACATCGATGCCTGGGCTTCGAACTCCAAAGTGGGAAAGAAAAAAGTTCCCCAGCTTGGCACCAGGCCTCTTCCCACCCAGGCCAGTATCAAATGCCTACATATACTCATGGTCCTACCTTTGCTCCCGGGCGGCAGGAGGGGAGGGCAGAAGAGCGTGGACACTGTGTTTCTGCAGAGACACAGCCCCTGTTTGTGTGTGCATAATGAGAGCCAGTTAATCTGATCAAACGGTCAAATGTGGGAAATCTTCTCCTGCTGTGGACCGAGGCGATTTCTGACCATGGATCTGAGTTTTTTCCTTTCCCCTGCAGAACTGAACACTGCTGAAAGCATCTCTAGAGTCCGAAAGCCCTCGAGGTGGGGTTGTTTATCGTAGGGTCCACGAATTCCCTGGAATTACATGCATCGGTCCCACGCCCCTGTCCCCATTCTGGCCCATCTTCCCACTCTCAGGTGACTCTAAGAACTTCCTCTCCGGAGTTGGAGTCCTCTGCCTCTCTTCCTGACACCTACCCTCCCCCAAAGCTGCCACCCTTCTAAGACAAGGTCATTCTCCACCTTAAACACCTTCAGTGACTCTCATTTTTGTCCTAAATAAATACTTTTAGCATGGCACACAACGTCAATTCAACATCTTTTTAGTGTCATTTCCTACACCACACCTAAGCTTCAGCCACATCAAACCTCTCAATTGTTCACAAACACACCTGTGTCTCTAGGACTCTGCCTGTGCCATTCTCTCCTCTGGGAATGCCCTTCAGCACCTCTTCTCTCCCCGAACGCGCGTGCTTCAAGGCGCTGCTTCCATCCGGCCTCCACCGCGGGCCCCCCTCGGCATACCACGCAGAAATAACACCTGGCGACGCACCCTCATGGCACATTGCTCCCATACAAGGAATAAACTGAAACTAATGCTTATGGAGCTCTGCTTGATGCTAAGTACTCCGCTGGTGCATGAATTATGGCCTTTATCCCCCATCTCTGACCCCTTGCCCAGCATGTGAGGGAGTCAACTGTCTTCATTTTTAGAAGACGAAACTGAGGTTCAGAGAGGTTAAGGATGCTGCCCTCCTTTCCGGAGGACCAGGGGAGACAGCGGCCCCCTGCTCGGGCCCCTCCAGCCTCACCGTCAGTGCTGGCGTCATCCACCAGTATGACCTCCTTCAGCAGGACGGCAGGGGCGGTGTGCAGTACACTGTACACGGTCCGTAGCAGCGTGGACCAGGCCTCGTTGTGAAACACGATGATGACACTGGTGCTGGGCAGTGGGGGGCAGCGGCGGAACTTCTGGTCGACACATCTAGAAGGATGGAAGTCCAGATACAGCTCTCCAGGCCCCCGGGAGTTCCAGGGGTGGGAGGGCCCTGTCCACAGGCTGCCATCACCATCCTCTGCTCTCTGTTGTGGTTGGGAGGAGCTGCTCCCTGTTCCTGGCTAACTCTGGTTTTCCACCGACTCTGAGCCTCTGCACAGGTCCTAGCTAAACCCACTCCAAACCCCATCCGCCCCACGGCTGGCTCGGTGCCCCAGCTGTGATGCGGAGGGCTCCCCTGCCCTCCCTCTGACTTTTTTCATCTGCTCCCCACCCCGAGTTCCCAGGGCTGCCTCTCTTCCTCAGTAATGTGTGTACTGTAAAAAGTGTAATCCAATCCAGAGGTCCCCAAGGGGAAGCAATAAAGGGCAAATTTGACATCTGAGAAAAGTAACTACAATTTCCGTACTCAAGGAGAGAAAAAAGGCTCTTTTCTTTACAATTTACAGTGCTTCTCTAACCCATTTCCTCATTAATTCTCTGTAATCTGATACTACCATCACACACGAGTTCCTGTGACCTATTCTCTGTCTTCATCGACTCCAGCTACACTGGGCACGTGGCCACGCCACCACGCTCTTGACACTCTGCCTTGGGTGGGGGTGGGACAGTGTGAATCCTAAACCTCAGGGAATCATGTGGCCTGACAGTCTTTCTATTTTTTCTCTCTCTTTTTTTTAAGATTTTATTTTACTTACAAGAGAGAGAGGAGCAGGGGGAGTGGCAGAGGGAGAGGGAGAAGCGGGCTCCCTGCTAAGCAGGGAGCCCGACGTGCGGCTTGATCCCAGGATCCTGGGATCATGACCTGAGCCAACGGCAGACGCTTAACCGACTGAGCCACCCAGGCGCCCCCTGACAGCCTTTCTTATCCTCCCTCTGCTGTCAGAGAGATTTCTGTGGATCCTCCAGAAGAGACTCCCCCACTTCCTCCACTGGCTACCCTCCTGCCCTGCACCCCTCCCTGCTGAGGAGCTCCTGATAACTCCGAGTGGCTCCACCTTCTAGGACTTTAATACTTGGTCCAAGTCTGAGGCGCCCTAGGATCACAGCCCTAAGGAATCATGAACTCGAGGAAGGGGACTGCCATGTGAGAAAAGGCCAGAAAGGGTCTAACTCTTGAGCTGGGAAAGACAAAATCTTTGACTTGAGGACAATGTGAGCACAGCAGCTCAGACGCACCAGGGCTGGCTCACTGCCCAGGACTGTGAGTATAAACGGCTTCACATGGAAGTTGGAATGAATTCCTGGTCCTGTGGCCCTTCACAGAGGGAAACCAGGAGGTGTGGGGTAGTCCTGACCATCCGGGCTGCTGTCCGGAAACATCCCTTTCTCAACAGCTCAACGGCAGAGTCCCACAGGCTCTCGGACAGGCCTCCGCGAAGGGCAAGGTCACCGAGTCTGCAGTCTGGAGCTGTCCCTCCCAGTTACCCTCGTGCCAGGTCCTGGTCCCAGGCCCTGAGCTCCTCCTCCTTCACAACTATAATTTCATAACTGGCCAATTTACTGTCACGGTCTCCCTGGGCCTCTGGCCTGACCACGATACCAACCCTGAGGATAAGGGCACTGGTCAGGAAAAGAAGGGAGGGCTTAGCAGAAATCCTTGACCATATCACACAATCACCAGTAGCTCTTTACCTGGCCTTTGGCCCATGGCCATGACCACACCAGCCACACCTTTGGCCGAGCCCTGGCCTCACCCCAGGACTCTGGGGGCTACTTACTCAGGGGGTCGGGTGTCTGGCCCCAGGGCCCTCTGCAGGGAGATCCGGTCACTGGCAAAGGCGTTGAAGCAGTGCTTCTTATAGCCTTCTTCCTTTTCCTGGGTCTCCAGGCGGGTCCACTTGTCCTTCTGAAATGCTTTCCCATCTGCCCCAGGGCCATTGGGATCCTGGGGTGGCCGTTCCCAGAAGGGCTTCAGCTCAGCTGGGGTGTAGAACCCAGGCAAGCAGGACTGGTTTGTGGAGACAGCTGTCTCCTGGGGCTCTGGAGCCCTGATCTGGAGCTTAGGCATCGAATCTCTAAGGTTGTTCACAGCCCCCAGCATGAGGTCCAGGACGTGATCCTTCTGGCTCACCAATGACTTCAGCCATGGTTTCTCGGTGGCCCGTTCCGAGCTGCTTACATCCCGGTGCAGGACGAAGAGGAAGAGCATGAAGGCACCGCCCACCATGGCCAGGCGCAGGGGCATGTGGCGTCTGCGGAAGAGCCGCATCCTCGGGAGCCCACGGGGACCCTGGCTGGGTCAGCTCTGAGCGGGGGGCCCGACACTGGAAATAGCTCGGTAGGGTGTAGCGGCTACACCCAGGGGCCTCAGCCTGAGAAGGGAAGGGATGAGAGAGAGAAACGAGCCAAGGCAGAGGTGTGGAGGGAGCCCGGGGGCTTGGGGTTTGAGTCCATGCTCTGCTGCCAAATGGTGACCACACCTAGGCCCAGTCACTTAACTCTTCTGGGCCTAAATTTCCTCTCTCCACAAGATGAGGAAACCAGACTCAGTGTTTCTCTCCTGCTCTAAGACTGTGACACTCATACATCTGGGATATACCAACCGACTGCTGAAACTCTGCATGAAGAGGCTTAATCAACATAACTGCTTTGGGAAACAACATGGCATTATCAAGCAAAATTTAAAATGTACCCACCCAGGGAGTGCCTGGGTGGTGAGGTCAGTTAGGCCTCTGACTCTTGGTTTTGGCTCAGGTTATGATCTCAGGGTCATGGGATCAAGGCCCATGTCGGGCTCTGCACTCAGTGGGGAGTCTGCTTGGGATTCTCACTTTCCTGCTCCCTCTGCCCCTCTCCCCGCTCTTTCTCTCTCTCTAATAATAAATAAATAAATCTTCTAGAAAAATTATGAAGAAGAAAAAAATGTTCACCCCCTATGACCCTGCAATTCTACTACCAGTTTTACATCCCAGAGAAACTCCTGTGCCTATGAGCCAGGAGGCATGTAGGGGAAAGTTCCTAGCAGCACTGACTAAAATGGCCAAAATTAGAAATAATGCCATGTCCACCCACAGAATGAACAAGTGTGAAATACCCACAGCACAGAGTACTCTAGAGCAGTGACAAAGCGTGAGCAACTTCTACAAGTAGCTGCATGGGGCAATCGCTGAGGCCAGACAGCAGGCTGCAGCAAGATACATAGCAGACGAACCCACTTACAGAAAAGGCAAAAACCTGGAAAACTAAATATATTGTTTATGAACACAAAAATGAAGGAGTGGTCAAGCTGGAAAGAAAAATGAAGGGGAGGGACGCCTGGGTGGCTCAGTCATTAAGCATCTGGCTTCGGCTCCGGTCATGACCCCAGGGTCCTGGGATTGAGCCCCCGCATCAGGTTCCCTGCTCCGCAGGAAGCCTGTTTCTCCCTCTCCCACTCCCCCTGCTTGTGTGCCCTCTCTCCGTCAAATAAATAAATAAAATCTTAAAAAAAAAAAAAAGAAAAATGAAGGGGAAAAAGACCCTGAAGGAATAATAAAACCAAAATTTCTGGAGAGGGAGGAAAACATATGGGAATAGAGCCCTACAGTGGACTTGAAAGTATTTTTTCTTAAGTGGATGGTGGCTGCTGGGGGAACTGTTATTCTCTACACTCTTACTTTTATTTTATAAATATTCTTCTGTATCTACTCATATTTAATTAAAAAAACAAAACAGGACGCCTGGGTGGCTCAGTTGGTTAAGCGACTGCCTTCGGCTCAGGTCATGATCCTGGAGTCCCAGGATCGAGTCCCACATCGGGCTCCCTGCTTGGCAGGGAGTCTGCTTCTCCCTCTGACCCTCTTCCCTCTCGTGCTCTCTATCACTCATTCTCTCTCTCTCTCACATAAATAAATAAAATCTTTAAAAACAACAACAACAACAACAACACCTGAGGTTCTATGACAACATCTTCCAGGCAGAAATGGGATTATGTGTTCACCAGCTTCCATCCTCAGGAACTTAGTCACATGGCTCAAAGGATGAATGTAAAATTTTCCGTGGAGAACTCTGGAAGCATAAGGCTTTTGTTGTTGTTGTTGTTAAAGCTTTTATTTATTTACTTGTGTGAGCTAGAGTGCATGTGTGCACTTACGTGAGCAAGTCAAGGGGGGGTGACAAAGGGAGAGGGAGAAGCAGGCTCCCCGCTGAGCAAGGAGCCCCATGCAGGACTGGATCCCGGGAACCTGGGATCATGACCCGAGCTGAACGCAGATGCTAAACCGACTGAACCACCCAGGCGCCCCTGGAAGCATAAGGCTTATTGGTTAAATGCTAGATGTTGGTGGCAGGAGACCTGGGTACAAATCCCAGTTTTGCCCCTTCTAGTAACAATAGCACCTACCTCCTAGGGTTGTTGTAAGGATTAAAGCTCAATGAAATAATTCATGGAAAAAGTTTAGCAGTCTCTGGACATAGTAAGTTCTCAAAAAGTGTTAGTTTCCATTATTAGCCTCTGTGTGTGCCTGGGACAAAGTAGTTCATCTCTCTAAGGCTCCATCTCCTCATCTAGAAAGTGGGGGTAACTAACACCTAACGCACAGGGTTGCAGTGAGGATGAAATCAGAGATAATGTACATAAACTACTCAGCAGAGTGCCGGGCACGTACTAAGCCCTCAATAAATGCTATCAGTTATTTCTATTATTATAATTAATAAATCCCTGCTCAGCTTCCCAGCAATTATCCTTGAGTACCTGGTCCTTGGCCAAAGCCACATTCATTACCTGTGGCATGTCTTGTTTAAAAGTAATGCCAGTTGAACTCCCTACTGCTGTTATTTAAACACACAAGCTCCTTCCTGCCTGTGGAGAGAAGCCAGATGTCTGGAGTCACTTGGATCTGGGGAATATGAGTCCATCCTGATTTCAAGAGGGAGAAGGGCTAGACAGGTGGTTTTCTTTTATAACAGCAGATTCAGCAGCATCATCCAAAGTCAAATAAAACCACATCTCTTTGAGCAAGTGTTTTGTATCAGGAGTCATCTAGGAGACGGGGGAGGAAATGTATTCATTCAGCCAGCATTGTGAATGCCTGCTACATGTCAGGTACTCTGCCAGACAGGTGTGTTAAGTGGGAGCTTATGTACCGAATTAAGAATATTCAGGTTATGACCTGCTGAACGGGGAGACACAAGCCACCCCCATGGCATCAGCAGGTGGCTCCCCCAGCATCTGAGGTCCCACTTTGGGGAAGTGAAACCCACGGGATCATTCTGACTGAAGGCCCAGTTTCAACACACCCACACAAAGGAAGAAGCAGAGGCACAAGATTTATTATTACTTACGGATCCCAGAAACAAGGGGGTGCAATGAACCGGGGGAAGGGCAGTCCTTGGTCCGGGGCCACCTGCAAGCAGGAGACGGATATAGACGCTGGCACCTATACTCAAAGGCAATTGGGACAGAGGTCACTAACTTTTCTCGAGCTTAACTCCTAAGTGGTTATTTTAAAAGGTGCCCCGCTAAAAGCAAAACGGGAACTTTTGGCAGGTATTCTAAACTCAAGTCCTATCTTAACGTCCAGACTCTGCGTGTGAGTAGGGTAATCATACTCGGTAAAATGCCAAGGCAGCAACTCAGAAAAATGAAGCTGTCTTTCTCAAAAGTTGTTTTCCTCATCACAGTGGGGGAGACAGAGATGAGCAAGTCCAGACTTCAAGGAGCATAGAGTCAACCGGGAAAGTCAGATTTTTTTTTTTTAATTGAAGTATAGTTGCCCTGGGAAGTCAGATTTTAAATGGAGATCACCCAGTGAGACAGGTACCCTTGGTGCCCAGAAAGAGAGGACACAGGAAACTCAGCAAGTGGGGAAGGGTGATGTCTGTGAAGAGGTCCTGCAGTAGGAGGAGCCTGGACTGAGCACTAACCCACAGGTAGGAGCTGGCCAGGCAAGGCGAGCCCATTTCAGGCAGAGGGGACAGCACAGCCTAAGGCCTAGAGGCAGGAGGTAGCACGGTCAGGCAGAGAACTGCCAGTAGTTCATTTTGGGGGGGCATGAAGACAGACAGGAATAGCTGAGGATGGGCCTGGAGAGGTGGCTGCAACTGGGTCATCGTGCCACGGAGTTTGCCCTTGACCTGAGGTATGGGAGAAACAAAAGCTTAGCCTGAGCCCAGCATTACAGGAAAACAGTATGATAGCCGGTGGAAGGCATCTAGGAGATGGATCCGACTGGCAGCTGGATGGCCAAAGGAGAGAGGTTTGGTGGTGGTCAGGGTGGGGGTCCTGATCCAAGATAGTAGTGGTGTGGATCAGCAGGGAGGACGATGCTAGGAAAACTCCCTTGGGTGATGGGATGGGAGAATCCACCCTATCTGGGACACAGAGGGACAGGGAGCCATGAGGGAATTCCTTTCCTCAAGGGATTTTAAAATCTAGTTGGAGAATAAGCACTCCTAGCACTGGGTGCAGGTAGCACCTGTCCAGGGAGGAGACAGGAGCAGGAAAAAGAGCTTTCACTGAATACCCTTTTGCACTTTGAAACCTGACTACATTACCTATTCAAGAATTAATAAAATTAAAACTTAATAACAGCACAGAGAGTAAGTGCTAAGTTGAGAGAGGTAGATCTCTCTTTGGGCTTGAAGAAGGCTTCAAGGAGGGAATGGGGATTCAGTGGAGAGGCAGATTTTTGCCTCAGAGATTGAGCTATGCTGGGACAGCACAAGGAGTTGAGCTAGACACCACCTCAAATCTGGAACTGTCCCAGCTAAGCATAAACAACAGGGCCCGAAAAGTGGGGAGTGTTTGCCATGAGAGTACTAAACCATCCTGCAGGCTGCATCTGCCCTGATACTTTCTGTCGACCGTCCCACTGCAGCAAGAAAGAGAGCACAGTTAGAAACAAAGACCTGGTAACAGCTTAGTTACCAGCTGCTGCCAAGTGTTCGAGACTCACCTCCTCCAGGAAGCCCTCCCTGATTGATTCACTCAGAATCACCCAGGTCACTCCAATTCTCTCGTCCTGGCATTGCCTTGTGGTCCTTTGCAGTGAGGTTCACCTTTGCTCCTTTTATTTGCCCTGGACAAAGAGACCTAGGGTTAAATTGAGTTCTTCCCAGGCATCTGCTCTCTCAATTCAGCCTGCCAGTCTAAGCCTTGCTCTCTGGAGTCTGCAGTTCCTCAAGGTACTAACCACATCCTGAAATGAAACGAGACACCTGTGATTAGCCAGGGCGGTAAGGGACTAGGTCTCTGTTTGCTCAGCATGTGGGCAATAGGAAAGAGCCCAGCAGAAGGGACACATAATCAGATGGAAGCCAGAAGACTTTGGGATTAAGGATTCCTGGCCTTCGTGTGGGAGATTCCCAGAAGTGTGGTTAGCAAGGGTGGGGAGTCAGCCCTCCACCAGCCTGGTCAAGAAGTAGTCCCTATTGTATGTAGTACTTGGTCAAGTTCAGAGGATCCTCCCCCCAGTGTCTTGTATAGCTCCCTCATCTTTGAGCTCCCACACCTGGCCTCCAGGACCACTGGTAAACATGTCCACAGCCCCCATCCACTCATTCCTGTCCTGCTACTGCTGAGCATTCATTCCCAACTCTTTTTCCTCCAGCCACCCTTGGGGTTGCCACACACGGAACCATCTTGGTTTCAGTGCCGAGATGACGCCAGAAATCCTCTTCTTCCAGGAAGCTTTCCTAGATTGAACAAATGGGACCTGCTCCTCTGGCCTCACTAGCCACAACACAAGCTTACTTTCTCTCACTGAGGTTTGACCCAGTCCTAGTCTATCAGACCACTGATTACAACACATTGTAGCATTGTGGAATAAATCTAAAGTGTTGCAAATCAGCATGAAAACATTCTTTTTTTTAAAGGAACCCGACTTCTTTTTTTTTAAGTTTTATTTATTTATTTATTTATTTATTTATTTATTTATTTATTTAAGAGAGAGAGAGAATATGAGCAGAGGGGAGAGGGAGAGGGAGAAGCAGACTCCCCGGGGAGCAAGGAGCCCAATGCAGGACTCGATCCCAGGACCCTGGGATCATGACCCGAGCCGAAGGCAGACGCTTAACCGACTGAGCCATCCACGCGTCCCGAAAACATTCTTTAAAAGATCAGAATAGAGGGGTGCCTGGGTGGCTCAGTCGGTTAAGCGTCTGCCTACAGCTCAGGTTATGATCTCAGGGTCCTGGGATCAAGCCCCGCATCAGGCTTCCTGCTCAGTGAGGAGCCTGCTTCTCCCTCTGCCTTCCAGCTCTTGCACGTGCACGTGTGTGCTCTCTCTCTCTCAAATAAATAAATGAATAAATAAAATCTTAAAAAAAACTCAGAATAGAATAGAACAAAAAAGAAAATACCAAAGTGTATCACATGCAATATGGGTAAGTATAGTTTTTGTTAAAATTTCATATCAGTTACTGCATATACACATGTAGAGCATACCAAAGGTCTTAGCAGTTTTAAGCTTTAATAACTTCAGAAGTGTAAACACTACAGACTTAAGAACATCATTTGGAACTTTTATTAAAATTTCTTTTTCCTGATTTTTTTGAATTCTGAATAACAAATTTTTATTTTAATGCTTGTCTCCACCCATTAGAGATGATAAACATATCCTGATACAAAATGAAAAGGAAAATTCTGTTGTTTAAAATTCATCAAACTCAATAAAGGTGAAAGAAATTTAAATCCCCACGTTCTCAAATGATGCTTTTCTGTCAGTTTGTAGAATTCATACCTCTGATGTGAGTAAAGTGTCAAAGTGCCCGAAGACTTTTGGGATACCCCTCACATAGGAGTGGGCACTACGTCTCGTGGTAAAATGCCTTTCTTATTCCGGCCCGGTCACAGAAGGTTGAAAGCTGGTGAGGCAGTGCAGTCGTTCCTTTTTATATCCCAGCCTCCTCCAAGAAGCCCCTTCAGATCTCCCAGCAGAATGCCTCTCTCCAGCCTCTCGTCCCTTCTGTCTGTGCTCCCACGCTGGCCTCCTCACGGCCCGCCTCAGGTCAGAGGAGTCTGTTCTCTCTCGCCCCTTTGTGAATGCCAGGCCAGAGAGGCAGGTTGTGTTCGCCTTTTCGGTCACTTGCAAAGTCTAGCCCAAGTTTTTCAGGGAGTAGATACTCCATAAACTCTCATTCAAGGAGATGAAGCCCGAGGGGTTAAAGTGACCTGTTCCAAGCTACAAGGGTAAGCAATATTTTGAATGCACTTACAGCCGCAAGCATTTGAGTTGCAAGCATTTGAGTTCCGTGGTATTCTGTTGTTACATCTCAGCAGGCCACTTTGACTGGGTCTGTCTGCGAGTCCAGCGCCCTCCTTTTACAGGAGAGGCCAGAGTGGTTAGGTGACTTCTCTAGTATCACACAGCTTGTGGCTCCCAAGAGCAGATGCCAGTCTCCCAAGTCCCAGGCCACTGCTCTGTTCCCATACTCTTACCTCCATCTTGGAGGTCACCTGGGGGGTAGGGGTGGGTGGTCTGGGGCCTGGGTTAGGCTCCTTTGAGCCTGGGGACAGGCTGTTCCCCCCCACACACCCCCCAGTCGCCCTGCCACTCACCAATCCACTCTTATACGTGCCCCACCCCTCCCCCAAATCCTACCTAGGACTGCAAATGCTTTAACAATGACAAAATTGTAAGTCCCAGGCAAAGTTTCAGCTTTGTGACAACCAGAGTCAGCCACCCCAGAACACGCCCTTGCTGGCCAGGTGGCCTTTTTGTAACAAAGTTTCTGTTTATCAGCTAAGCTCCTCACCTCCCGGAGACGTGGCAGCCCGGAAGTAAGCAGTCGACACCACCACAGGGATGTTTGCTCAAGTTACTCAGACTATGGCTCAATTACAGGTTCTTCGAAAAAGTGATGACTGTCACGACTCTCACCGAGGGCGCAGGTGTGTGGAGCTAGCCATCATGTTGGGGAGGGGGCAGGTGAATTTCAAGCAACTGGTCGGGGGGAGAGCACTGAGAGGCCCTTTGGGGCCATTTGATTCTTTCTTGTCACCAGCACTTCTCCATCAAACACAACACTCATTTCACTTCCTCTGTTCTCATGAGTAGCAAATTCTCTCCTGCAAACCCCTCCTCCCACCCTCTGACCCTTTTGATTACAGAATGCTGGCAGGTTTTCACTTTCCCCTTAATTACACCTTCAAGACATTTCAGCTTTTCCTCAAGATTCAAGCGGCAGGACTGTGGCGTATTTTCCCAGAAAGATGCACTCAAAGTTATTTCTGTAGCTAATCTCTCATGTCACCCCCCCCCCCATCTAGGTTCATTTTATGTTTGCATAACATTTTAAGCCGAAGTTACCCAAACACGGATATTCCATTGAAAAACTCAACCCAAATTTGCTCACAAGGTATACCTAGAACAGTGCTTGGCATGTAGTCGGTGCTCAATAAATGTTTGTTCATTTATTCCAAGTGTGTAAAAACCACTGAAAATCAAACTAATACGTGACCAAACAAAGTTCAGCCCCTCACGGGTTTTTCACTGGAGGACCTCCAGGCCCGTCGGGCGGGGCAGGGATGCGCAACTGTTCTTGAAGGGAGGCTCGGAGACTGCTGGTTCCTCCGTGTCGGAGTGGGGAACGGGGAATGGGAGGGGTGACCCCGAATGGTATTTCTGAAGGCTTGCGCAGGGCCCCCGATTTGAGGAGGGGGTGGTGAGGGGGGGAGGGCAGAACTGTGGTTTTACCTTCTCTCCTCACCCCACAGGTTGCTCCCGGCCGTAGGGCTGCTACCCAGGACCACCCACACTCGACTTGCCACACCCTGAGCTCACGGTCTACGCCCCGCCCCTAAGTTGGCGGGTCTACCCAATTTCCCCGTCGCGGCCAGTAGCACGGAAATCCTTGAAACAGCCCCTGCCCCAGCCCCACTCCCAGGCACCTCCGATAGTTTTCAGTGCCTTCTCAATGTCAGGTTCACTCCACGCCCCTCTCCCAGGTCCTGCTGATTCATTCCCTACCTCCTGGATCCTCCTCTCCCTCTCAAAACCGTCATCCGAGACTGCATCCTTATCTTCCCACATCTGGAGGATCAGCAGAAACTGCCTGCCTTGCCTCAGGCCCCTCTCCCTTCCACAATCTGAGCAGCTATATTCTTATTCCTTTAGCGCCATTTGCTGGTAGCCGACCCGGGGCCTGGGCAGTCGGCTTCCTGTTGTCACTCACCCTCCCTGGCTTACCTTTTCCTCCTCACAGCCTTTCCCTTACATTCTTGCTAAACAAGCTGTGTTCTTTTCTCTTTCAAATTCTTCCTCAGACTCCCTCCTCCAAGAAGCCTTCTTAGACTAAAGGTGCATCATCCTGCCCCTCGGTACCCCTGGTGTGTTTGTTTCTAATTTTCATTGCCCACGCTTCCCCCTTGTGGGACTTCCCCACTAGAATTTGTGAGAGAGGGAGAACCAACAGGCCTAGACTCAGGTTACCTAGATCCTGTTTGCTTTCTCCTTCCCAGTCCTTAAATTTCCTCGTCCTCAATCTTCGGCCTCCAGAATGCTTTTCCTGACCAACCCACCTAGCCTTCTCAGCTCCACAGCATCCCACAGCCCTGAGGAATTTGGTCATGCTATTCCATTGCCTTCGTCTGTCTGTCCTTTGTTCTCTGTTATAGGTAGAGCTGAGGGTGAGGGATTGGGTTTCTTCCTTCCTTCAAACCTACCTAGGGCTCAGGACCAGGTTGCACAGGGTACAGGAGAATAACCTGCCCCCATGGGGCTCTCAGGTGCCACAAAAGAGTCTTCTAACAGTCCTTTTTCTCCCCAGACTGAACCCAACCTTGTTCACTGTGCGAGCCTTGTACACAGCACAATTACAGCATTGAGCTCAACACTGAGACAGGCACTGCCCTGCACTTGACCTTTCATTTATTCAAACCCTCACTCTCATTCTCATTGAATGAGAACGGACATTTTGGGCTTTCCCAGAGTGGGACAGAGGACTGTATGACCCAAGTCTTTGGCACGGCCATTCGCTGGGTCCCTCTGGCACACAGACACCCTCTCTGATCCTCAGCTTCACTTCCAGAGCTGGTGAGGTCTGCGTGAGCCAGAGGAGGCTTAGAGCAATACCACCACAACTTTTGATATCACTATGCATCACAGCAAGTCAAATGACAGTTATCTTTTCCATTTTACATGGAAAGAAATCAAAGCACAGGGAGGAAGCCAGCACAGTGATCAAGGTCACATAGCAAGGAAGTAGCAGAGGCAGAATTTGCACTTGGTCCCAGGTCTCTCCAAAGCCCACTGTCTTAACCATGACACCATGCTGCCTTTTATTTGGCTGTTGCTTGGAGCTTTGCCAAAGCACTTTCATAGACACCTTCTCATCTGCTCCCCACCCAGGGAATGTTTATGTGATTTGGCCAAGGTTAGACAGCTAATGTAGAGACAGAGCTAAGTCGGCTGCCTGGATCCATGATACCCAACTGCCTCCCTGCATTGGGGGGCCCCTGGCCCTAGGGTTAGCTGCCCCTCCTATTCCTGACTTCCATTCTAGGCAATGGCTACCTGGACTAAGCCTATGGTCCTATGTCCTATCCAGGACACCTGAACTTGGGCTAAGATGTTTCTCATCTCAGAGGGCATCCAACATGCATCAGCACCTCCCCTGCTCAGGTGTGAGTTCCCCAGCCGCTGTGGCTGGGTGTGAGCTGTCCTGCCAACTGCGGACAGCGATGACCAAGGCTGAGGCCATCTCAGGCAGCCTGGGATCCTTCATGGTTCTACTGGCTCCAGACTCCCTCTTCTCTTTGACAGTCCTGCCCTTTCTGTCCTGATGCCCCTGAAAGTAGTTTCTCTTGTTACCTCTGTGTGCCTACATGAATGGCAATGTTGAGGAACAGGAACTAGGGAAATATCTGCAGTGATACTGGCTTCTGCAGGATAATATGAACCAAAGTATATCTCAAACCCCTCACCTTACCTTGTACATGAATTTGCCTGTCTCATCCTTTTTACCCTTCCTCTGATGGGGAGGGACAAGTCTCATGTGTTGGAGAGGTGAACAGGGCCTGTGCAGTGCACACACATCTCTGGTAAAACGAGCAGAAGCCCACACACCTCTTTGGTGTGTCTAGAGTTGCTAACCTCATCCAGTGCCTGTAAACTGCATTTGTGGGTCTGGAGGGGCAGCATTAAAACCCTTCCTGGGGCTGTTGCCCTGGGTGTTAGCCAATAGAGGGGGTCTGTTTTAAGCTTTGCTGACAAACTGAGCCCCCCTTCCCCCATACACACAGGAGAGCCCTGTTCTACCCTCTGCAGACATCAGGGTCTGGGATGACTAGCTCTGGAGGCAAGTAACAAACGGTTTCTCCTTTCAGTTAGCCTGGGGCTTGTCGGAACAAGTGACGGGGAAATTGGGAAGTTGGTGACAGTCACAGTCATGAACACCCTGGGACTCCCTTCCCACAATACCACACAGCTCCCACTTCCAAAAGGCCCAAGACACCAGAGAGAGGACATCTGAGACCCCACCTCTACTCAGGGGCAACGTGGCACTGGCAGGAGGATATATCTCTGAAAGATTTCCTGTAGCGGGGCACATGGGGTGGCCCAATCTGGGAAGGGGAACAGAAGGGATGCGGGGCCATGTGTGGGTAAAGGGAAAAGGCCGTAGAACCCTGGAGGGACTGCTACAGCTTGTCCCTCTCCCACTCCCACCCCCCTCCAAGTCCCAGAGGTCGGAGCTTTTCATTCATCTTCCAAAGGTGGAGGGGGTGGGGGGTCCTACCGAGGGAGGAGCTAGAGGCCACTGCGACAGATTAGGACCAGTCTGGCCCAACCCCTTCATTTCACTACGGGGGGTGGTGAGGAGGAAGTGGAGGAGGAGAAGGCCGGCCGAGGAGGGAGGTGGGGAGCAAGGACCTGGCGGACGCGAGCTCGACTGGGGGGAAGTCCCGAGAAGAAAGAGAGCTCTGCGTTCTAGGCCCGGGGGTTCGGTCGCGGGCGCCTGCGAGGGTCGCCGGCTCCTTGGGCCACTTACCTGTCGCGCCAAGGCAGAGCCGCAGCCTCTCCGCCGTGCGGCTCGCAGGTTTCCCGACGGGACGTCCTGGAGGGCGGGGCCGGGGCGGGCCCTGCACGGCCACTGGGGCGCGCCTTTCGCGCCCCTCCCCGGCTAGGTGCGGGCGGCCACCCCGCGCGCCTCCGAGCGCTGCTGAGGGCAGGGGAACGCCAGGCTGCGCCTAGGGCCGCCGGCAGGCTGGCGGCCCGGCGGAGGGCGCCCCGCGCCCCGCCGGCATCCCCCGCCCCAGCGCTGCTAGGAGCCCGACTTCTCCGGCTTCTGCAGATCTCAGCCCACCCGGGGCTGCAGTCTCGGCGGCCAGACTCTCCGCGCCGAGAGTGATCGGAGCGTTCTAGTCACCCCAAAGACGAGAGGCTTTAAAGCGAGCCGCGGGCGGCACGGAGCAGCGTGTGCAGGGAACCGCGGCGTGCGGCGCGTGGGCTCAGAGCGCTCCTGGCCGCGAGGCAGCGGCGCTGGAGGGGAGGAACGCGGCCGGCCGGTGAGAAGCCCCGGGGCTCCGTCCCAGGTTTACTTCTCATTGGCGGGGTGGTCTTGGGCAAATGACTCCTCCCCTCCATCCAGCGACGAGAGCAGGTAGTAACTGTGAGCCACGGACAATGCTAAGGGCTTCGCCCGCCCTGTCTCAAGTAAACCCCGACCCCAGCAAATACTCCGGTTGTTAGCCAGAGTATACACGGGAGACGGCTGAACACACAGCCTAGAGTGTTGCTTGCTCTACGTGTGGTTCCCGGACCAGCAGCAGCAGCACCATCTGATAATTTGTTAGAAACATAGATTGTTGGCCACCCCTCCCCGACCTAAATACTGTGAAACTCTGGGGATGGGGCCCACCAATGTGCATTTTTAAAAGACCTCCAGGTGATTTGGGTGCTTGCTCAACTTTCAGAACCATTGATCAAGTGGTGGCAGGGCTAGAATTAGAATCAATAAATTAAGTTCTGAGGCCCAGGCTCTGAATCCTCCTGCCATAGCCTCGGGCATCCCACCGGTTCTCTCCAGCCCTACGGTTCCGTGTTGTCGTCTTTTAGGTCCTTATCTCAGTCATAGAGAAGTAACATGGATGGCTACAAATAGCTGGTAATTTGGAAAGGTTCTATGGTAGAAGCTTGGACTACTGATTCTGGTTTTCTTTTTGTTTGAGTTTTTATTTTTATTTATTTTTAAAGATTTTATTTATTTGACAGAGACACAGCGAGAGAGGGAACACAAGCAGGTGGAGTGGAAGAGGGAGAAGCAGGCTTCCTGCGGGGCAGGGAGCCCAATGCGGGGCTCCATCCCAAGACCCTGGGATCATGACCCGAGCCAAAGGCAGACGCTTAACGAGTGAGCCACCCAGGCGCCCCTTGTTTGAGTTTTTAAGTGCGTGTGTATTTCTAAGTCTGTAAGACCTGGGAGCACGCATGTGGGTGGGTAAATCTGAGCAAGGAGACTGTTCTCACATGAACTGGGAAGGGCAGAGAAGCCACTTGGGGATCCACGTTTGGTCTAAGGGAGGTCATCTTATTTTCCCACAAGAAGTCATCTGTGGGACCCCGAGGTAGGATTGAGCTATTTATTCAGAGGGAGGCCCGAGTTTTGCCGGTGATGGAGTCCTGAGAGACAAGGCAGGCCAGTGGAGCCTGGAAGAGACTTTGCCCAGCTACACTAGGTCAAGGGACCAGGAAGGACGGACTCTCCCAAGAGGAGAGAAGAGAGGCGTCCATGCACTCTTGGCAGGGTCACCTCTCTCTTAAGTCCAATCCCCCCCCCCCAACTCCCTTGCTTTCACACTAGACTGTCTCTGGGGTGTAAACTTCTAAAGAGAGACCTTTCCAGAATTTACCTGGATCATCCCTTTTAGCCCCTTTACAGACCCTCAGGCGCTATAATTCCCACTGGTCAGCTGCTACCATTCTTGTCACTTGCCTTATTCGACAGCTGTCTTACTCAGACTCAGGGCATTTCCTATGGAAGATTGTGGGTTGCTGTTCCTTATTTGCACTTCCTGGGGGTTAGACACTCCTGTATGGTCTGAGCCTTCTGTCTTTGCTCCGCCCTTCCTCCAGCTCGCCTCTGGGACCCTTGGGGTTGTGCGATCCTGGCCTGGCCCTTGAGCCTTAGTCAAGACCCAACTTGACCTGAGGGTGATGGGCTAGGCTGGACTCACAGCCTCAGTTCTTCCCCAGGTTATGGCAGAGTCATGACCACCAACCCTAGCCTGGAGTTCCCGAGAGGGTGGTGTCCGGCTTCATCTGTCTGTGTTGTGTGCTTCACATTCCGGAAGCAAATTACTCATCCCATTTTACTTCAGCTGACTCAAATTTTAGACATGACATTGAGTCCTTAGAATAATTAGCTGCCTAATTTGGAGGTGCATGTAGTCTGCAGGATGTGTGACTTGCCCCTGATATGTCATACACCGAGCTGTCTCTCCTAGCTGGAAGGATTGTTTGGGCTCCCTGCCCTCCACTCCAGGAAGGTCTGGAGGTGAGCCACTGCAGAATGGTGACTGTGACTTCAGCCTGTCACTGGTGGCAAGCCACTTAAAAAAATAGTTTTCTTGAATTGAAGAATTTATATAGGCAGGTGGTTAAAAATTTTTTCAAGCCCTGTAAAAAGGAAGGTACATTTTCTCCCTCCTAGACCTTAAGATCTCTCCAGAAGTCATCTATGCATATTCATGACCGAAACTCTTCCCATCACTAAGCTCTTCTGTAGAACATGCCTGGATTCCTCGCTTCTCCTGAAGTCCTGTGAATTTCAGCATTTTCTCACCATCTTATTTTTATTTCTTGGTCATTTTAGATTTTGTTTCTGGGTGTTCTGAGTCTCGCCTTTTACATCAGTGTGCTTTAGGGGGTTCCCCCATAAGGCAGGAAACGTGGTGGGGAACAGATCAGTTGAAGCACCGGAGACAAGGGCAGCTCTGTAAGGCTATTGACATCAGCTTTGGCCCTTATCAAGTCTCTTGCTTCCACATGTAGTCCCAGAGAGGGGACGCCCACCTCTAGATGGGGCGGAAGGAGGGAGACTGGCCCATTAGGTGGAGGTGCTGCCTCCACTTAGCAAAGTTTACAGAGGAAGCTGCCATGAGTTTGCCAGGCAGATGGTGGTGGGGGTACAGCTGGCCTGCTTGATGGCCTGCCCCCCCAGCTATCACTCCACCCCACCTCCGCCACCCACAGGTGGCTAACCAGCAGAAAGAACTGAGTAAGTTCCTTGAACTTTATGTCTCCATTTCTTATCTGGAAGGTGAGGTTAATGATGCCTAGTGTTGTTGTAAAGCTTGAGCAGATAGATAACTGATGTGAAAGTGTGATAATTTGGTTCTTCTATTACATCTGTTTCTTTATCTTTTCCACCCACATTTCCCCTTCCTCCTTCTCATCTCATTTCCCTCATGCCCAAAAGAGAAACCCTCAAGGCAAAAAATGTTTTAGGAGCCCAAGCAGAGCTGTCCCAAGTTCTGCCATAATCCCTCAGGCATTACAGTTCACTCACCTCAGCCTCAATTTCCTTATCTGTAAAATGGGTATAAATATTTTTATTATTGAGTTGTTAGGTTGAATAAGTAAAATGTTTATGTTTAAACATTTTAAAATGTTTATTTGCCAACGTCTGTCACACAATAAGCACTCAGTAAATATTAGAATGTTAGCCCTTAGCATTAGCTGTTTTCCTTCTTCTAGTCCTACCGTTAGCAAAATGACGTTGAAGCCTACCGCATGCCAGCCTCCGTATGGGGTAGGACACGGAGATACAAAGGTAAATAAGCCCATCTCTGTGTTCAGGACACCTACAGTATAGGAAGGGAGGCTGATAAATGTACAAATGTACACAAACCATTTTACAAAACAGCTTTATAAAAAATAAACTTTGTTAGTGGGACAGGAAAAACATGTAAAAAGGGTAATGACTGGGGCAGAGCCAGGACTAGGGTAAGGTGAGTGAAGTATTAGCCTTAGGTGCAAAATTGAAGGGGACACTGAAAACCTTTGTAATCAATAATATTTAACGTGATATTTTAATACACCCAAATTAATGCAAAAAATCTATCTTGGACAAAATATCAACAATTGTTTTTTGAAACGTTAGAATTTTTTATTCTTATTAAGCACCAGCTTCATATCGTAGAAAATTTCAGTTCTTCCTTTAACAACCCCTTCTTCCCTCCCCCACCCAAAT
This sequence comes from Callorhinus ursinus, assembly GCF_003265705.2. NCBI lineage: Eukaryota > Metazoa > Chordata > Mammalia > Carnivora > Otariidae > Callorhinus > Callorhinus ursinus. The sequence continues at coordinate 3,635,092 of NW_027397106.1, read as the reverse complement.
TCTTGATAAAGAGCTCTTAAAGACATGTTATCTTCTCTCTTCTGTATAAAACTTTATCAAATAAAGGCAAAGAGCTGTGTATATCTTGCTATAAAATGCTGCCCACGGCTGTGGAGATGGTGTCTGCCCAGGCTCCTTTTTACTGTCCAGATCCTGAAAGACTCTTTGTTCATGAGGCGAAAGGAAAAGGCGCATGCACCCCATATGCATTTTAAAATGTATTTTTCAGTGTTATTTTTTCGAAAACATTAAAAACATTGAAAAACTATTGAAAAATTGAGAAGTAGGTGTATTAAAGCTCACAACATTATTTTCAGTTTAAATATTTAATTTATACCAAAAGAGAATTTACTATGATCTCACTTCAGCGGAAGTTAATTAAAATTTATTTGAGATGATCACTTGGTCAAAAGAAATTGTCAAAAATGACAGTCTCTCAGTGGAAAGTGAAATAAGCAAGGAATTCGATTTTGAAAACATCATTGAAAAGTTTGCTTGCATGAAAGCCAATTTCCTTTGCCCTCAGGCTCCCATATGGCTCAACATGGCCAGAGACTGGGGGCTGGACAAAGAACCCGAAGACAATGGAGCAGGACGTAAGAGACAGAAGGATTAGAAGAGTTGCAGGGGTGGGTAATATAGCATTTATTGTTTTCTCTAATTACTCAAATATCATATGTCTAACATACAAAATTTAGAAAGCACAGAAAATCACAAAGGCAAAAAATAAGCTATTTGAGGTCTCTGGGTGGCTCCGTCAGTTGAATGTCTGACTCTTGATTTCGGTTCAGGTCATGATCTCATGGGTTGTGGGATCGAGCCCCGCATGGGGTTCTGAGCTCAGCGTGGAGCCTGCTGGATATTCACTCCCTCTGCCCCTCCACCCACTCATGCTCTCTCTCTCTCTCTCAAATAAATAACTAATCTTTTAAAAAATAAGCTATTCATAATTATGACACCTAAAAATAACCACTGTTACAATTTTGGTATAATATGTTCTGTTTTTTTCTAGGTATAAATAATTCACATGCACATATGTATTTCATCAATTCTGAGATGCATTTTTTTCACTTTTTATTATTTCTGAGATCAGGATGTACTTTTTTTTTTAAGATTTATTTATTTATTTTAGAGAGAGAGGGAGATGGCAGGGAGGGGCAGGGAGAGAGGGAGAGAAAGAATCTCAAGTAGACTCCCAGCCAAGCATGAGCCCTATGTGGGGCTTGATCTCAGGATCCTGAGATCATGACCTAAGCCCAAATCAAGAGTCAGATGCTTAACCAACTGAGCCACCCAGGGGCCCCGAGACCAGGATGTATCTTAAATTGATGATGTCATAATTTGATTAGCAATCTTTTATTTACTGGTATATAAAATAATGATTTGTATTACAAATCTATGTTAAAGGGCGCCTGGGTGGCTCAGTCGTTAAGCGTCTGCCTTCGGCTCAGGTCATGATCCCGGGGTCCTGGGATTGAGCCCCGCGTTGGGCTCCCTGCTCAGCCGGAAGCCTGCTTCTCCCTCTCCCTCTGCCTGCCGCTCTACCTACTTGTGCTCTCTCTCTGTCTCTCTGTCAAATAAATAATTAAAATCTTTATAAAAAAATCTATGTTAAATAACTATATATATAGTCATGGCATTATATATATATGTACAGAATTACGTATGTATGTAATTACTCTATACATACTACAAGCTGGGATCATACTGAATATGCTGTTTTGTAACCTGATTTTTGGACTTACTGTGCTGTGAATATTTTTCAAGGTAATGAAATAATCTCACATCAGATCATTAATCACTGCATAGTGGTCTGTTGTATAGACAAGGCTTTTTTCCTTTTAGCCCACCACCTATTGCGGGACATTAAGGTTGTTTGTCTTTTTTGTTTTTCTATTATGTGTAGCTGGCTGTCCCATTAGAGGTTAAATCTGTACATGTTTTTTTTCCTTCTCTGTTGCTCCTCAAGTGAGAGAGGAGCCATAAAGTCCCTTTGGTTGGCATTTGGAGGATAATTCCCCTTTGAGCCCTTGAAGTAGCTCCTTCCCTCCAAGAGTAGGGGTGTGTGTGTGTGTGTGTGTGTGTGATAACCACCCTGGGAGGCACTGAAGGTACCACAGAAGGTAGTCATCTAGCCTGTAGGAAAGTGAGATGTTATCAGTCTGTCTGTGTTAGGGGGACCTAAAAGGAGAAATGCTATGTCCCTGGACACCTCCATGGAAGGAGGTGATAGTCTAAGTGGTGGGTCCAGGAGACCCCAGGGAGGAGGCTGTGATGACTAATTTCTGTCAACTTGACCAAGCTATGGTGCCCGATTGTTTAGTCAAACACTAGTCTAGATGTTGCTGTGAAGGTATTTGTGGATGTCCTTAACATCCATAGTCAGTTGACTTCAAGTAAAACAGATTGTCCTCTCTGATATGAGTGGCTTTCATCCAATCAGCTGAAGGCTGTAAGGGCAAAGCCTAGGTTTCCCTGGGAAGAATCAGCTTTGCCTCAAGACTACAGCATAGAACCCTTGCCTGAGTTTCCAGTCTGCTGGCCTGCCCTGCAAGTTTCAGACTTGCCCGCCCCCACAGTTGCATGAACCAATTCCTTAAAATAAATCTTTCTCTCTCTCTGTATATCTTGTTCTGTTTCTCTAGAGAACCTGACTAATACGACAGCCATGCATGAGGTGAGACTGTGGGCATTGGGCAAGTACAGAGAAACTGCTAGAAAATGTAGCCTGTTACAGGTTTAGGCCCAACTTGTCTAGGCCTCTGCCCCATTTATTGCAGAAAATGCTGGCATCTTTAGCTTCTGTGGAACCCAGCATATCACAGACAACATCACAGGTAACAGTGCCCCCTCTCTGTAGGCATCTCTCTGTTATTCTCTGCAGTAGAGGATACTAGGAACCCCCTCACTTTTACAAGTGAGCAGGTGCCTGTGACGCCAGGGTCTGAGCTCTTTGCCATTACTTTCTGCAATTCTCTCCATTTATTCAAGTCCCTATTTTATGATGCTCAGAAATTTTTGTCTGGTGTTTTCCCTCCCCAATCTGCACAGTTCTTAAAATGATCTCTTGGTATTTTATATTTTGGTTGCTGATGTAAATATTATCTAGTCCAGGGGATGCTTGATCAGTTTTTCTTCTGTATAACAGAAGCCTCCGTCTATGTTCCAATGAATAGTTTTTCCTCTCTTGGAAAATCACATGGGATTGGCAAACTGTGACTATGGACTCTTCTCCTTAAAAGCGCTCAGGACGCCCAGGATCTATGTGTACCTTTTGCAAAAGAGAACTTTAATAATTGGAAAGAATAAAGCATCTAAATGCTCATAAGGTTTTGCTGTGAGAACTCTGTCTGCCCCAAATTAATGATATCTTATTGTTTAATAGCTTTTCTTAAAAAAAAAAAAAAGAGAGAGATGTACTTTGAACCTTCTGAGACAGAAGTAATTGGATCTTAACCTGACAGTCATTTTACCCAGAGGGAAGTAATAACAGGAGTAATAAACTATCCCCCAGAGCAAACTATCCCCCACGTAACAGCAAAACCTTTGTTAATCTATCCCTAAAAAATAGGAGAGGAGGTTCCTATCTTCTTAGACATTTGAAAAAACAGTAAACTTCATTAGAGAGGGTTGAAATGCTACCCGATAGGTGTTGTTTAATAATATTTTAGGTTGAAAATGATTGAGAGGTGATAGAATAACTCAACAGTCGTTCTAATGTCTTGATGCTTAATGTCCTGTTAATATCCTGAACTTTTTTTTTTTTTTTTTTTTTGACAGAGAGAGAGACAGCTAGAGAGGGAACACGAGCAGGGGCAGAGGGGAGAGGGAGAAGCAGGCTTCCCGCCTAGCAGAGAGCCCGATGCGGGGCTCGATCCCAGGACCCTGGGATCATGACCTGAGCCGAAGGCAGATGCCTAATGACGGAGCCACCCAGGCGCCCCTATCCTGAACTTTTTAAAAAAGTTTTTTTATATTTATTTTTTTAGTAATCTTTAACGCCTAATGTGGGGCTCGAACTCAGGATCCTGAGATTAAGAGTCACATGCTCCTCCCACTGAGCCAGCCAGGTGCCCCAATATTCTGAACTTCTTGCCTCACTGCTTATTAATCCCACAGAATTTTGATTTTCAATAGGTAACATGTACATATGGCACAACAATCAAATGTTGAATAGTGAGGTGTAAGTCTCCCTCCCACTCCCATTCCTGGTCACTTAGTTTTCCTCCCTAGAGGAAGCCACTGTTACTGGTTTCTTTTGATTCTTTCTAGAAACATAGCCCAGAGAAGGAGTCACCCTGATTTTAGCAGGTACCTTAAAGAGTAAATTGTTTCATTATGTTATCTGAAATTGTTAAAGTTATTTTAAAAGCAGTCAGCTTACTGAGGTCTCTTTGTGGCTCTAGTAGATTTTTAATTGATTCTCTTGGGTTTTCTAAGTAGACAGACATATCAACAACATATAATTTTGGCCAAGTGAAAACAGTTTTGGAGTGAGACCTGGGTAGATTCCTGGCTCTTCTAGCTACCAGATGTCTGATTTTTAAATCCAGCCTTTACAGAATGTAGCATTCTCCAAAGGCAGTGTGTAGGTACAAAGTGGTCCTCCCTTTCCAGATATGGTGGGTAGAGTGGGCAGAGGCCACACGGAGCCAAGCACCACCCCTCTGCTCTCTTCTGGGTTTGTTCTACCTGGACCTGAGGATAAATCCAGAGGGCTTTGATGTCAGCGATTTCTAACCACACAGAGATCAGGAGGAGAGACTGAAAAGGAAACCCTAAACTGGAGTAACCTTTTCTTTCTCCATGAAAGGAGTGTGGCTCATGTTTGCTGAGAGCAGGTTAAAATAGCTTTAAAAAAAATTAGAGATTTACAGAAACTCTTTGAAGAACTACTGATTATCATTGTGGCCCTATAAACTCCCCACTCCCCAGGTAGTGGGTAGAACACTTGGACACAATGGGGGTGTGCATAGGTTTTCTCAGAGGTGGGACCTACTGCCATACAGGGAGTTGGTATTTGATGAGGAGTGGTACTAAGAAAAATCTATGCTTAATGAGGGAAAGAAAAAACATATTCTTACTGGTCCATGGTGTTTTATCAACTTGAAGGGATGCCCCAGAACATCTTCCCTGATCCCTTTAACCACTCCATGGTAAAGGCAATGTGGGATGTGGATTATCTAGTTCATTTACATGACATAATGATTTTACCAGAACCTTAGAGGAACATGAATGAACTCCTTCCTATCTTATACTACCAGGAGAAGCAGACCCAAAGTTGTGCCTTGATATATGCACATTCTGCCAGATTGCAGTACGAAGTGACAGGTATTTTTGCCACAATAAGGGGTGAACTCAAAACTTTGAAAAGATACTGGCTCCACTCATGAATTATCGAGACCTAAAACATCCTGGAGTTCGGCTGTTCTCAGAGGTGTATGGAAAACTATTCCAGGCTTACCAGGAACAAAACAAGGATGCCTCAAGAATAGAAGCATCTCCTCTGCAGGGAGCTAGAGATGAGATGGAGTTTTAGGACCCCGATGGGCTCTGTCATGTACTGTCCTGTCCTGGCATTCAAGACTCTGAGGAACCCACAGGTTCTAAATTTCAAGGTAAATTAAGTTCCTGGACCCACCTCTGATGTGCTTGCGTGTGTGTGTGTGTGTGTGTGTGTGTGTGCATGTGTGAGTGCGTGTGTAGTCTTCCCCACACCAACAAGTTCTCAGACACCAGCTGGGTGTCCTATAATTCAACTTGGTTCTGACACTATCTGCCCAGAGCTAGTATCAGATTCACAGGTTAAGGGTTCAATCTTACAAGACTGCCCCCTGCCTCCAATTCAAATGCCAGTTGCAAGCCCATGTTGTTACCTAGGCTTCTGATGGACTGGTTATGAATCAGAGGTTTCCAAGACCCCCTTTTTGGTTTTGATTAATTTGCTAGAACAGCTCACAGAAAAACATTTCACTTACCAGATTACTGGTTTGTGATAAAAGGATATAATTTAGGAATAGCCAGAAGGAAGAGATGCATAGGGCAAGGTATGTGAGAAGAGGTGTGGAGCTTCCAAGTCCTTTCCAGGCATGCCCCTCTTCCCAAATCATGTGTTCGCCAACCTGGAAGCTCTCTGAACCTTGTCCTTTTGAGTTTTTATGTAGGCTTCATTACATAGGCATGATTCATTGAAAATCACCAACCGTTGACGAAATGATTCAATCTCCAGTCCCTCCCCCGCTCCCTGGAGGTCATAAGCTAGGACTGAAGGTTCTAACCCTCCTGATCACATGGTTGGCTCCCCTGGCAACCAGCCCTCATTTTGAGGTGCATTCCAAAAGTCGCCTTATTAACATAACACAAGAGACATCTTTAAGCTCTCAGTACTTCCAGAAATGGCAAGGGTTTTGGGAGCTCTGAGCCAGGAACCATGGGTGAAGACCAAATATATATTTCTTATAAATCATAACATCTCATAAGCCTGGAGTGGTCAGAGTAGCTTACCCCTTAGCATTTATTGGTCCCTTGGCAATTAATCTAAGCTCAACATGGTGATCCCATTCTCCTTGCCAGGGATGGGCAAAGAGTGTCTGCTGGGGACCTCTGAGGAAGATCTCATTCCTTAAAACAAACAAACAAACAAAAAAACCAAAACCCCCCCCAAAACAGATTCAAGAATAAGACTACTCCTCAGAAGCCTCCCTTAGAATAAAACCCACATAGTGACAGGATGGAGCAGAGGGACAACAGAACCTGGGGACACTGTTGAGCTGGAGCTTATACTGCTCATGAGGTCCACCCCACGTTGGCATCTCTGAATGTGACAGAACTCGGTGGGCTGACTGGATCAAAGGTGAAAACGGGGGGCACCAGCCTAAAGGGCCTCGGACCTTCTCTAAGGGCTTTAAGATTTTGCTTTGAGTCTACAAAAACTAGAATTTTCTACAGAACCCAGAATACAAAAGTGAAAACAATCCTAACTGGGGAGTCAAAGAACCTTAGAGCTCCAGTGACCCAGAAAGCCACGTCTGAATGGGAACTGTGGCCTTCTGCCCACATGAGCAGCTTCTCTGAGACCTTGCAGAGGAGTAGGTCCTGAAGCTGGAGCTCGTGCCCTTCTTGCCCTTGGAAGCAGGGAGTTGGAGACCAGGGAATGGTCTACAGGAGCCAAGTCACTTCACCTGGGTCACTCCATGACTCGATGTTCTGGAAGAGACATATCTCAGTATGTGGGGCTGGGAGGCCCTCATAGAACTCCCCCCCAAAGGAGAGACTCCGAGAATGATTGCATGAAGTCCTTCGGTGGTTGGCAATTCTGTAATGTGGGCAAGCTGCTTAACCTCAGAGATGATGTGGGTCTGCTGCGAAATTTAGATGAGATTATATATACAAATCACTAACTTGCTGAGAGATGACAGACACTCCGTGTTCAACAACAACAACAACAACAACAGAGGCCCCCAAGGCCACGCCTCTCCCGCCCCAAAGGAGAGCCATTGAACTCTACTAAGTGTGCTGGGGGCGCTCGAGCCTGAGTAGAAAGGTCCGTGGAGCCAACGTGCAGCTTTCTTGGTATGTGCCTGAAATTCCACCTGCAAGTTTTATTTACTCATTTTCAGAGTTTGGGCAGGAGCCTCGCTGCTCCATGAACTTGACTGACCCATGAAGTTTGGTCTGGGTTTGAGGATGGGCCAGAATGACCACTTGGATACCGTTCAAAGTTCTTTCATTTCGGTTTACTCCAAAAACTGCTGAAGGCAGCATCCAGGATGGAACCTACAGGGGGGTGACTGGCACTCCCCACAACCTTGGGTGTCAGTTCACAGAGAAACGCCCCACTGCAGGGTTTGGAGGCGTTGGCAGGCCATGGGGAGCCATGGGGAGCAAGGTGTCTGCTAGACCAGAGCAACACAGGACTGCGGGTTTACTACCTTGATACCCCAGCCACATCACACCCAGGAACAACAAAGATACCTCATAAAGCAATCATGCTGATACCCAAGCCATGTCACTTGGGTCTAAGTCCAAGCCTTGAAATTCTTCCTGTGTCAGCCTTGGGGCAAGAGCCCCTTATCTGCCCCCGTGTGGCACGTAAGCTGCTGTTAGCCTGTTAGAAGCCTGATGAATTCTCGAAAGCTGTCGGAGTTGTTCAAAGGGCCCCCTTCCTCTGGGCAGATGCAGACCCATGTCAGGACTCAAGCTGCGTGACAACGCATGCCAACCACGGCTGCAGGGCCTTGGAGTCCCCCTTTCTGCCCAGGGCCCCTCATAGTGGTCTCTGTCTTCCGGTAGATAAGGGAGGCGGGCTTCACTCAGGGTGAAGCCTGACTTAAGGACGAACGCTAGGACTCTTGCTGCTTAGCCACTGTTGCCGTTTCTCTAAGAGCAGACCCAAATCTAGCATCAGGAGCTGCCTGGACCCTGATAACAGCTTTGGAACCTGGGGCTGCTGGCTGAGTCTAACATTGTCAGTCTCCAGAAGTTGACTCCCAACCAAATACAGGAGAAATTGGTGAGCTTAACTATGCGCAAGGACACACAGAGATGGGGACGCTCAAGTGTAAAGGCCTACCTTCTTTGTCTAGCAGATCATCAGGGGACAACCTCCCTTTGAGTCTTTGTCCATGGAGTTCAGATGAGGCCCAACTCACTCCCCAGCACCAACAGTGGACCTATCATCCTTTGGCCACAAGTAGTTTAGGGTTAGGCACAGTACCCAAGCCAGACTACTCAGAGCCTTCTCTGAGATATTTCCTAGAACTAACGGGGGCGGGGAGAAAGGGCCCCTCCCCCTGCCCACACCTCCTATCCCCTACCCATGTGACTAGTATGGAATTGTTAGCTAGGAAGGGGATGTCAGTTGAGAGCTGCTAATGTCTATCTTGGCCATCGCATGAGGAAGGTCAGCGTGAGGGTGAAGCCAACACTGAGAAAACAGAATAAAGGTAAAGGGCAAGAGAACTCCAATGATGTATTTTGGACTCCTGGATCCTGCTGTGCCTGAAGTCATTAATTCCTAGACATCTCCCTTTTTTTTCAACTTTCTTTTCTTTCCTCTCCCTTCCTTCCTCCCTTCCTTTCCTTCTTTTCTTTTTATTTTGTTTGAAATGTTTTGAGTGTATTTTTGTTCCTTGCAACCCAAAGAATCTGACCAATAAATAGTATGTGCACTGAATTAACTTATTGTGAGGGGGAGCTGCTAAAAGGGCTGTCTGGGGTCACCAGACCTGGCAGGGAGGAAGCAGAGAGAAACTACCAAGAAAAACTTAGAAAATGGTGCCTTTGGATCTCTAGGGAGCAGAGAAGAGGAGCCAAGTGGTGACTCATAGTGGGGGAGGTGAGGACATATTGGATTGGGAGGGATGGGTCACCTGTCCTTCTAGACTTTATCTTATGAGTTGCCCTTGAACCAGGCCATCTCCCTGGTAGGGCTTGAAGAGACATGGGAAACCAGGGGAACTGATGGACTTGCCCTTGGGAAACGAGGTGACCCGAAGACTAGAGAGGCAAGAGCCTGGTCAAGGGTCTGGCCTATCTCCAAGCCTCTCGGGGTATGCTGCACCTCAGTCCCTGTTAGGCTCAGCTGGGGACATCACTATTTCTTTACTTTGTGACAACCTTGGGCCCAGGCCTGTTGATGTTCTGTGGCCGAACATGTCCCTCGTGTTTGCTTTGGAAAGGTTATACCCAAATTCCCCTCTGGGGTCTCCACTGTCACATGTCTGTAGTGCTGCTGTAAACCCCCTTCGTGCACAGCTCTGGCCATTTTCCTAGGGCAAACTTCTAGAAGTGGAACTTGCTGGGTCAAAGGCTATGAAAGGTTTTTGAAGACTTTTGATTCTTATTCCAGGAGGAAATATTAGTCATTACCAGGAAAGTGACATAAAACGTTTCCACCCTTGTCAACTAGGAGAGGACTGATGGCTATAATAAGTAACGTAAGAGGTGACCTGTTTTTCAGAAAAACAGACTCATGTCACAATGTCTATAATAAATTAAGACCATAAAATGTGCTGTGGATGCAGCCGATCACATGGTATTCAACAAATTGGACGGCCTGGTTCCCGGGAGACGCAGAACAGAAAGCACCAGAGAGAAGTAATGGGGTTATCAGGGTGCTCCCTTGAAAGTGGGAACTGTGGTGGGGGCAGCGCTGTGGTTGCCTTTCTGTGGGCAACTTCAGTGTTAGATGGGGTTAGGGCCAGAGAGAGGCAAAGAGCAAGCATTTCTCTCAGGGAACCCTTCGTTTAATGAGGGAGATTACCAGCTACAAATAAAATGATCTCGGGAGAGAGATTTTGTCCTGGAATCAGCAAGAACGTTTGAACCTCCTACCCGCAGTTGGAGAGGTTAACACATTTGAAAGCACCGTGGGAGGCATGGAGTGTTGTCAGTGTGGCGTACAGTGCTATGTGCTAGGGAGGCCAAGGTGGCAGACGCGGTCCGTCTCCGTGAAGTCCCTGTCGACTGAACCATTTCTTTCTGTTCTATTGTGATTTCTTTCTAGTGTCCAAGAAAGAGAGTGAGGCAAGCCACAGAGACCACAAGGCCGTGCTGTGGCCTTTGCAGTAATCCCACTGGCCTCTCTCTCCTTAAAAACCTTTTCTTCCTCGGGGCGCCTGGGTGGCTCAGTCGGTTAAGCGTCTGCTTTCAGCTCAGGTCATGATCCTGGGGTCCTGGGATCGAGCCCCGCATCAGGTAGCCTGCCTCTCCCTCTCCCTCTCCCTCTGCTGCTCCCCCCGCTTCTGCTCTCTTTCTCTGTCAAATAAATAAATAAAATCTTAAAGGAAAAAACAAACAAAAAAACCCTTTTCTTCCTTGTCCTTAGCGTCTTGATCCCGGGGCTTTTCCTCCCCATTTGTCCAAGTGGTCCTTCCCCACCAGGTTCTTTAGTGGTCCCCTTTGTTTGTGCACACCATTCCGCAGAACAGAGCTTGTCAGACCTGATTCTTAGTTTTACTCCTCTTTCCTTTTACCCTGGAGTATTTACAACATTACAGAATTACAACAGTTGCAGAGGAACGTATGTTGGAGGTTGGGGATGGGGCAGGGTTGGGGGCGGGGGCGCACAAAGGAGGGAGCCGTTAACTTCACCTGCTGGAGGAAAAGGTGACGTGACCTGGTTGGTGAGGAATGAGGAGAAGTTTGCAAGGTGGGTGACTGGGAGAGACGCAGGGAGAGTGAGGGGTGTAAATGTGACCTAGGTGGCCCTCAAATTTGGAGTAAAAATAACATGCCCCAGCTAATCCACAGGATGTAGTGCTCCAGGCCCAGAAGTCCAGTCTGGGGTCCTCTGAGGCTCCACCCTGTCTCCAGGACCCCTGGGGTTACGAGTGTTGAGTAACTGCAGAGCCAGTGCGGGGCCGGCTCGAGCAGGCTTGCTGCAGCCCGGGGCTGGGAGCCCAGACCAGTCAGTCCTTAGGCGGAAGCTGGGTGAACTGGAGGCATTTGAAAGGACAAAGGTACGGGGGTGGTGTCGGGCGCTGAGGGTGTGTCTCAAGCCTGGGCTCCTTGCTTGGGAAAGCACGCTCCTAGCTGTACTGGTCAGAATTCTCTGTTGAAAACCCTCGTGTTTCCTCCCAGGTGCTCGGTTTCCTGCCCCAGCAGTGCACAGATTCTGATCATACACATCTGTGTTAGTTTCTGAGGGGTGCGATGACAAAATACCGCAAACAAGGTGCCCTCAAACAGAAATGCATTTTCACACAGTCCTGGAGAAATCTTCAGGGCCAAGCTCCCTCGAAAACCTGTATAGGGGAACACTTCCTTGGTTCTTCCTGGCTTCTGGTGGCTTGCCGGCAAACTCTGTGGTTCCTAGGACTGTAGACAGGACAGTCCAATCCTCCATGTTCGCATGGCTGTCTCCCTGTGTCTCTCTGTGTCGTCATATGGCTGTCTTTTTACAAGGACACCAGTCATATTGGCTCAGGGACCCGCTCTGCTGCAATATGACCTCATCTTAAGTAATTACACCCGCAATGACTCTATTCAAATAAAGTCCCATTCTGAGCTACTGGGGGTTAGGACTTCAACATATTTGGGGGTGGGCGTGGAGGGCACAATTAAACCCCTAAGAGCATCTCTCAGACATGTGGCAGAGCTTCTCAGATGGTAAGGACTGGAGCTCCCAGTGTTCTCAAGTGCCCCTCGGGGGTGGCAGCTCAGGAACATGGTGTTTCCATCTCTGCTTAAAGACCCAAGGCTGCCCAGGATTGTGGCGGCCGGAAGGTGTGGGCTAGGCAGGGAGCTGGGGCTGCCAGAGCCAGACTGCTGTGCTGTGGGTCCGGAGGGAGGGGGTAGACTTGAGTTCCTGTCAAGGGAGCCCTTTCTCAGCTGTTTTTCAAGAAAAGAGGCTCCCAGTATAATGCTCCTTCTAGAGCATATTCCTTCCAGAACAGGTAAGGAGAGAGGAAGGGATCTAACTCGCCACTAGGTTTTTTTTTTGTTTTTTTTTTCTGAGTTTCCCTGGAGATTTTTGCTTGCCCTTCAAATAAATGAACCCAGTTGGTAATTTTATTGTCCTAAAATTTATAGATGAGTAAAAGGAGAATTAACATCTTTAATAAAATAGAGTTTATTTTCCCTACCAAACACAGGGTGTGTCTTTGGATTTACTCAAGACTTTTGTGCCACTGAGCAGGAGTTGATTTTTTTCCATAGAGTTCTTGCATGTTCCTTGTTTGCTAAGACCTTTTATCTCTTTGCTTATTACTGTAAGAGGGATCTTCTCTTATTCTACTATCCAATCAGTTGAGCTTTGGGTTATAGGAAAGCTATTGACTTTTTTATAATAATCTTATGCCCAGCCACTTTTCTGATTTGTCTTATGTGCAACAGTTTTTAGTTGATTCTCATAGGTTTTTCCAGGTTCACGTTTACTTATAAGTCTCTTCCTTTCTGATGTTTTGTATGTTTTATTTTTTTCGATTATCAAAATCCATTGACTAATCCCGTCTTACGCATTAAGTAATAGAGGTGATTGTGATCATTCTTAACTAGTTTCTGACTACTTAGAATTCTTGTAGTGTTTTTCTGCTGAGAATAATGTGGCTTTGATTGTTCTGGTTAGAATCACCCACGACTGCATCTGGGCTTGAATTCATTCATCTTTTTAGTGAAGGGTATTTGAAACTCTTGCTGTCCCTCCCTCTCCCCGCTGTCCTCCGTGGTTTGGATTTTCTGTTGCTTCTAATAATCTTTCTTTTTATAGAGCATTTGCCATTTATTGAGTGTTTCAGTTACTTACACAGAGGTGAGCAAATTTCCTTTGCATCAAAGAAATCTTCTCATCTACTATTTTTTGCATTTATGCCTTTTCTCTCTACCTGCCCTTCCCCATGCTATGATTTGGTTAGCTGATGGTTTATCTTTTCTTTTCCCTAAAGAATTAGTTTTGAGTAATTTTTCCCAGCTTTATTGAGATATAATTGAGATATAATTTTGTTCAAGTTTAAGGTGTAGAATGCTCACCCTCCAGCCCTTGGCAACCACCATTCTACTCGATTTCTATGAGTTTGGCTTTTTTAGATTCCACATATAAGTGATACTGTACAGTATTTTTCTTTTTCTGTCTGACTTATTTCACTCAGTGATGCCCTCAAGGTCCATCCATGTTGTCACAAATGGCAGGATTTCTTTCTCTTTCTATGGCTAAATAATATTCCTCTGCGTGTGTGTGTGTGTGTGTGTGTGTGTGTGTGTGTACATTACATTTTCTTTATCCATTCATCTGTCTATGGATACTTAGGTTTTTCCATGTCTTGGCTATTGTGAATAATGCTACAATAAACACAGGATGCAGATATTTCTTGGAGATAGTGATTTCATTTCTATTGGGTATATATATCCAGAAATGGGATTGCTGGATTATATGGTACTTCTATTTTTAAGTTTTTGAGGAACTGCCATACTCTTTTCCATAGTGGCTACACCAGTTTATATTCCCACGAATGGTACACAAGGGTCCCCTTTTCTCCATATCCTCACCAGCACTTGTTACTTCTTGTCTTTTTGATAATAGCCATTCTAACATGTGTGAAGTAATATCTCATTGTGGCTTTGCTTTGCATTTCCCTGATGATTAGTATTGTTGAGCATCTTTTCATATGCCTGTTGGCCATATGTATGTCTTCTTTGGGAAAAAAAAATCTGTTCATGTCCTTTGCCCGTTTTTAAATTGGATTATTTGCTTTTTTTTGCTATCAAATTGTATGAGTTCCTTATAATACATTTTGGGTATTAACCCCTTACCAGATATATGGTTTGCAAATGTTTTCTCCCATTCCTGTAGGTTCTATTTTTAATTTTTTGAGGAAATTTTTCTTCCACTGGTTGCCTTTTCATTTTGTTAATAATTTCTTTTGCTGTGCAGAAGGTTTTTTGTTTGATGTAATCCCATCTGTTTATTCTTGCTTTTGTTGCTTGTGCTTTTGGTGTCATATCCAAAATATTCATTGCTAAGACCGATGTCAAGGAACTATCCCTTATGTGTTCTTCTAAGAGCTTTACAGGTTTAGGTCTCACATTTAAATTTTTAATCCATTTGGAGTTAATTTTTGTCAGTGGTGTGGAAGGTTCACTCTCATTCTTTTGCATGCGAATATCCAGTTTTCACAATTGCATTTATTGAAGAGACTGTTTTCCCCACTGAGTATTCTTGGCTTTTTTTTTTTAAAGATTGATTTATTTATTAGAGAGAGCACGTGCATGGGGGGGCGGGGGTAGGGGTAGAAGGAGAGGGAGAGAGAGAAGCAGACTACCCACTGAGGGTGAAGCCCAATGTGGGGCTTGAGCCCATAACCCCGAGATCATGACTTGAGCTGAAATTAAGAGTTGGTTGCTCAACCAACTGAGCCACTCAGGTGCCCTTATTCTTGGCTTTCTTATCAAACATTAGTTAACTGAGTATGAATGAGTTTATTTTTGGGTTCTTGATTCTGTTGCTTTGGTCTATGTATCTGTTTTTATGCCAGCACCATACTGTTTTGATTACTATACCTTTGTGATATAGTTTCAGAAGTTCTTGGATATATTTATAAGCTCTATTGTTTTTCTGTTTTCTCATCTAATAGTTCCTACTTTTATCTTTTAGGAAGTATTTAGTTTTTCTGTGGCTCTTTTTTAACTTTTTTAAAAAGATTTTTATTTATTTGTTGGAGAGAGAGAACGAGAACACAAGTGGGGGGTGGGGGGGGGGGGGGAGGAGCAGAGGGAGAAGCGGACCCCCCCCACCCCCGCTGAGCAGGGAGCCCGATGTGGGGCTCCATCCTGGGACTCCAGGATCATGACCTGAGCTGAAGGCAGTCGCTTAACTGACTGAGCCACCCAGGTGCCCCCCGCTTTTTTTGACTTCTTGAGTGTGATGTGTAATTTGTTTATGTTCATTTTCACCTCTATATGTGTTATTATTTAAATCAATAAAATATTTTTGATTCTAGGCTTTTGCAGTTTCAGGGTTTTTTTGTATCTTTTTTTAAATTTTTTATTTATTTATTTATTTTTATTTTTTAAAGATTTTATTTATTTATTTGAGAGAAAGAATGAGAGACAGAGAGCACGAGAGGGAAGAGGGTCAGAGGGAGAAGCAGACTCCCTGCCGAGCAGGGAGCCCGATGTGGGACTCGATCCTGGGACTCCAGGATCATGACCTGAGCCGAAGGCAGTCGCTTAACCAACTGAGCCACCCAGGCGCCCGTATCTTTTTTTTTTTAGAGAGGGAGAGAGGGGGGCAGAGGCAGAGGGAGAGGGAGAGAGAGAATCTTTTTTTTAAAAAACCATGAGAGACTATGAACTCTGAGAAAAAAACAGGGTTTGGGGGGGGAGGAGGGGGGATGGGTTAGCCCGGTGATGGGTATTAAGGAGGGCACGTACTGCATGGAGCACTGGGTGTTATACGAAAACAATGGATCGTGGAACACTACATCAAAAACTAATGATGTATTGTATGGTGACTAACATAACAGAATAAAATTAAAAAAAAAGATTTTATTTATCCATTTTTAGAGAGAGAGAGAGATTTACTTTACTCTGGGGATCTAACAAATACCTGTGCAACCAAGTAACAAAGCAAAGTTTGCTGGAAATACAGGAGAGAATCAACACATGTATTATCATAAGAAGGGTTTCTTTTACCCCTCTCAGCTTGTGACAGAACAGCAAAATAAGGATATACACTTGAGTAATATAATTGATATGACTGATCTAATTGATATATATTGAACTCTCTCTATATTTTTTAAAGACTTATTTATTTATTTATTTGACAGAGAGAGACAGCGAGAGAGGGAACACAAGCAGGGGGAGTGGGAGAGGGAGAAGCAGGCTTCCCGCGGAGCAGGGCGCCCGATGCGGGGCTCGATCCCAGGACCCTGGGATCATGACCTGAGCGGAAGGCAGACGCTCAACGACTGAGCCACCCAGGCGCCCCTAGAACTCTATATTTTGAAAACAAAAAATATATCTTTTCAAGGGCTTGAATCTTTATTGTTATAAAGTGCCTGTAATTTTTGCCTTGAAATCTGTATTGCCAGAAGGTAATATCATGCTTTCCTTCCTTCCTTTATTCCTTCCTCCTCCTCCCACCCTTTCTTTCTTTCACGTATGTGGCATGCTTTTGCCTTCCTTTATCTTTAAAACTCACTGAGTCATCTTCCTTTAGGTGTGATTCTTATATTTTATATATTCTTATATTTGTATATTTATTTATTTATTTAAGAGAGAGCGAGAGCGAGAGAGCACAAGCGGGGTGGGGGGGAGCAGCAGAGGGAGGGAGAGAAGCAGGCTCCCCACTGAGCAGGGAGCCCGACGCGGGGCTCCATCCCAGGATCCCGGGATCATGACCTGAAGCAAAGGCAGATGCTTAACTGACAGAGCCATCCAGGTGCCCTGATGGAAGTCTTTTTTTTTTTTTTTTTTTAAGATTTTATTTATTTATTTGAGAGAGAGAATGAGATAGAGAGCATGAGAGGGGGGAGGGTCAGAGGGAGAAGCAGACTCCCCGCTGAGCAGGGAGCCCAATGCAGGACTCGATCCCGGGACTCCAGGATCATGACCTGAGCTCAAGGCAGTCGCTTAACCAACTGAGCCACTCAGGCGCCCGGAAGTCTTTTTTTGTTTAATTATTTGTGTTTTCGGAAAATGTCTCTATTTCACTTTCATCCCCCACCGTTTTTGGCCCTCTATTTCTCAACTTTTTTTTTTTTTTCAGAAGAAAATTTGCCTTGTTTTGTTTTGTTTCAAGAGATAACAGTGTGTTGGGGGCACCTGGCTGTCTCAGTCAGTGGAGCGTTCAACTCTTCTCTTGATCTAGGGGTTGTGAGTTCGAACCCCAGGTTGGGTGTAGAAATGACTTAAAAATAACATCTTAAAAAAGAGAGAGAGAGAACAGTGTGATTTTAATTATTTAAAAAATTGAAATATAGTGGATATATTATATTAGTTTCAGGTGTACAACATAGTGATTCAACAATTATATAATTACTTCCCAGCTTTTAATTATGAAAATGTTCCAATATAGAGAAAATGTGAAAAACAAGGACAATGAACATCTGTAAAGCCTCCACTAGATTCCACAATTGTTAACATCTTGCCATATTTACTTTATTCCTCTCTATCTAGGCGTATCTATCTGCTTTTATACTTATATCGTTTATCATTTAAAAATAATCTGTAGACACCATGATATTCTACCCCAAACACTGAAGCATGCATCTTCTAAGACTAAGAATCATCTCCTACATAACCACAAACCATTGTCGTATATAAACATTATCCATGGTGGAAGTCTCTTTAAATTCTGTGTTTCACTGCTGGAAGTTCTCCTAGTAGTCTAGAATCAGAGGGTTGCAAATAGCTTGCTGGAGACAGTAATCCCATCCTGCTCATGCCTTTTAAGGAAGACAAGAACAAGGGAGGATATCATAAACTGGCTGCAAGTGTTTGAAGGGCTGTCATGTGGGAAAGTAAGCAGGTTTCCCTTTGGAGCTACAGAAATGAATGCCTGGAATAAAAAATGGATGTTCCAAGGAGGCCAACTGAATCTGGAATGGGACTGGTGGCCTCATTTGGTGTTGAATTCCCTGTCACTGGAAATATCCAGGGAAATTGGATGGCCCCTTCTCTGGGATGCTGTGAAGAAGGATTGCACTGGAGAGAAAACTGGTCTATGGTCTTTTAAGTCACTTCTGACAATTCTTAGGGGATAGGGACCAGAAGTCCTGGAGAGACCCAAACTGATATACAGGTTAAAATCAAGTTGTGGTGACCTTAGTTCATTTCTTAAGATTTTATTTACTTGAGAGAAAGAGAGAGAGAAAGCATGAGTAGGGGGAGCAGCAGAGGGAGAGGGAGAAGCAGTCTCCCTGCTGAGCAGGGAGCCTGACATGGGGCGCCATCCCAGGACCCTGGGATCATGACCTGAGCCGAAGGCAGATGCTTAACCGACTGAGCCACCCAGGGACCCCAACTTTAGTTCATTTTGCCTATCCCAAACAAAGGTGATTGTGTCTATATCTGTTTTCAGGTTGGACTTCTTTCTCTGCTATTCACTGGCTGCCCATCTCATAGCTCTGGTTGTTCTTGGTAAATCTAGCAAATACTCTCTCTTATATTTTATAAGAAAAGACAAGACAAAGTCTGCCTTCTTTAAAGAGGAGGCAGTCCTTTTCAACTTGGCAAAAGATTAGAGGTAGAAAAAGATAAACTAGGGAAATACATTCAAATTCTATGTCTATTCCCTTTTGCCCCAGCCCAAATGTCTGAATGGGTTTCTTTTTTATTAACTGCAAAATGAAAGACCTCAAAGGATGTTTCCCTGGAAGTAAGAGTAGCTTGGACTGAATTTATATCTGTGTCACATAACATGCTTCTAGAAATAAGAAGCAGTAAGAGTTATTTTCAGAAGTTCATGAGAGTTTGTTCAGTAAACTAATGAATGGGTATCACTGACAAGCTTTCCAAAGTGGAAATTATATGAAACTGTCATCTGAGGGGAAAGGGTAACAGAGGAGGAACTCTGGGCTTTTGCTATGGGGAGTTCATGTCAATTCTAAAGGAGATTCACATTCTTGCCGTTCAATTGAAATCAATTCAATTTTATGTAGGAAGTGGCTGAGTGGAATTATGTTTCTAGGAAGCCACACAATGAAGTGGAAAGTATTAGTAGTTCTTGACCCGGCTCTGCTATTAACTGGCCTGGGCAAGCCCCTGCTCCAGCCACAGTTCAGCTTTCTAGTCTCACAGATGTTTCTGTGTACATTTACAGATCCTTTGAAGGGAAATGAGACAAAGTGATAAAAAAAAAAAAGTCAAGACTATATGGAATTATACAAATGTGAGGTATTGAATGTGCTGCCCCCTTAAGGATATCCTAGGCATAATGGCTAAAAGTGAAGCAAGAATTTCCATATGTAGTATAATAAGCTCAAGAGGTCTTATCCCAAAGCTGGTAAGATGTGGAATGAAACCACCTGATCTCGAAGCAGGACTAGGTTTGGCTAGAAACGGATAAGATAGATGTATTTAATTAATACAAATGTGTTTGGACATGAAATATCAAGGACTCGGCAAATGGGTTTTGGTTAACACCCACTTCTCCCAAATTCTTGAATGATTGCCCATCCGGATTTGGAAGTCTCAAAGGCTTCTTTCCTCAAAGGGCTGCTTTTCTCTTGTGGTCTGCTTCCTCCTGTAGGTCCTTTCCCCTGCCTCTGCCTCTGTCCAAATATCTTCCTCGTGATTCTAGAGAAGGCCAGAGTGTAGGTTTTTGCCCTCTTATGTGGGTTCCATCTACTACAGCCTTACTTAGTCCAGAGCAAGGTGTGGATGAGTACAGTCTAGGGAATTTCTGTGGATGATATTGGTGACAACGAATGGAGGGGGAGTGATTTTCCCAGTCAAGAGTCAGTTTTTGTGATGCTTCATTGTTCTTCCCTGTGATGTGTAGTGTTTCAGCATGCTGTGCACAAAGAAACTGCATGCGGTAGTCTCTTTGCATATGCTGTCACTTGGCAAAGGGCTGAAGGCAAATCATGCACCTGCACAACCTTGTTAGCTTGACAAAGAATCCTGGCTCTCCCCCTCCCTTCACAGGAAATGTTCCCAGACGGCAGCACCAACAAGCCCTAATTAAGTCTTCCCTTACCTTGGATCCTGATGCCTTTTCCTCCAACCTTTCCTTGGGTTTAGATGTGTAATTAAGAGGAAGGGTGGGGGAGAACAAAATCAGGTATACGACACAGCTGGGAATTGGGAGCTACTTAATAGCAAGGAAAGACTAGAATCTCCATTCTGGCGGCTCTTTTGACAGTTTAAACGGAGCAAGGGATATGGCAAAATGATGGAGAAATTAAGATGCTTTTGATGAAAAGATTGGTTGCACTTATGTGAGAACATTTGCTCAGACATTTTGAGTTTCTTATATTTTCGCCTTTTTGTCACTGAAGAAAAGAATTTCAATGTTTTCTTAGCCAGTATTTAAAGACAATAAATGTAAGGTGCCTGGTGCTTCCCTGGGAAGGCTGTGAACACTCACTTACAATAAAATACAAAATCTGAGGCTTTGTGTACTTATCTGAAAAGAGAGCCTCGTTGATTTTATCATGTCCCCCATGGGTTCAATACATACTCTCTTCCCCCAAAGTTTAAGAACCACTGGTAGTAGGGAAGGATCTGGAGACGAAATCTGGAAGGATAGCCACATTTGGAAGCCATGAAGATAGGATGGAGCCTATAAAAGTTAGGGAAGGATGGAAGCCCCAGACAGACCCATGGGAGGCAGTGAGTGGTTAAGCATGTGTGCTCTGAAATCCGATACACCTGAGCCGAGAGCCCAGCATCTTCATTTATTAACTGAGATGACTGTATGACAAGGGCAAATTACATCTCTAATTTGGGATAGGATGATGGCACCTACCTCATGAAGTTGTTGCAAGGACTGAGGTCATCCATGTAGCATGCCTCCTTGCCTCCCTGTTGACGTGTGCAGTTTCTCTTTCTATGCATACTTTGCTTTTTTCCTGTGCATTTTATGCCTCCTTCTGGGCCAAGTATCCTGTACAGGCGTCAAGAGGCTCTGCATTCTAGTCCACTATCTGTTTTTTTCTGCTTTCTTTTTTTTAAGATTTTATTTATTTATTTGACAGAGAGAGAGAGAGAGAGAGGCAGGCAGAGGGAGAGGGAGAAGCAGGCTCCCCACTGAGCAGGGAGCCCAACGTGGGGCTCGATCCCAGGACCCTGGGATCATGACCTGAGCCGGAGGCAGACGCTTAACCGACTGAGCCTCCCAGGCGCCCCGTTTTTTCTGCTTTCTTTAGAAAAATAATCATTGTGAGGCAGTGTCCTCAGCTGAGTATCCTCCTTCCAGCTCTTCTGGAGCCTGCTTGCTGACTAGGTTGAGAGCTACATATTTGCAAGTTTCCAAGCAGTATAGGGAGCATTAGAGGCTAGAAGCCTAGAGCCTGGAGCATGGAGCCAAGTGAGCCAGCCTCCTTTGGGAAGGAGAGACCAAAACAGTGCTGTGAGGGGAGAGCCTGTCTTCTGCAGCACCTCAGATAGTGGCTGCCTTAGGCAGCCTCAGAGGCCTGCTCTGTGGCCTAATTCCTTTTGTAATTTGTACAATAGGCCAGAAGATGGGGCTCTTGACCTTGGAGTCAAGGGCCAGAGGCTCGCTGTCTACATTTGAAGGGGTGGAAAATAGACCCACGAGAGCTCCCAGGAATTTTCTACCTCCTTAGCCCTCTCCCTCCTATGCCCACTCATGCCCACTCCCATGGCTAGGAGCTATCTCTCTGGGGAGAGGGGAATTCGGGGCACATCTTCCCTTTGAATACCATCCTTGGCCTCCTTGAATTACCACGTTGCTAGAGCCACTCTCTCTGACCCCCTGCCCCAGCTTTCCCCCTTTAACCCACCTTGCCCCAGTGGCAGATCTTTGCAGTATTGCATAGTGGCCAAGAGCCCTAGAGTTAGATAGACTCATCCTTGAGTCACCTCCTCAGAGGAGCTCTCCCAGGTCACCCCATCCCCCATGCCAGTTACCCTCTCTTCTATCACATGACCTTGCTAATGACTTCCTAGCAGCCATCATAATCTGTAATTGTCTGTTTACTTGTTTACTGTCTCCCCACTAGACTGTAAGCCTCAAGAGGGCAAGACCGTGTTTTATTGTTCTTTCCCCAACATGCAACCTGAATACATAGGTTCTCAGTAAATGTATTTTGAATTAATAAATGACCAAAGCTCAGCTTCATGACTGCCTGATATTAAGAAAGCTGCTAAACTTCCCTAAGCCCCTGTTTTCTTACCAGTGAAATGGGAGAAATAATGGAGTTATTATAAATTTTACATAACACAATGGATTTATGCGACAAAGCCTGGGTCCTGGTACATGGAAGTGTTCTCCAAAATTTTCAGCAGTGCCTTACTTTCTGTTATATGAGAAAAGTAAAATCTGAATTAATTAGCTGGCTCTCCATAATTTGGCCATAGTTATTTTTTTGTTTCTTTTAGAGAGAGAGAGAGAGAGAGAGAGAGTGCAACAGTGTGCACCTGAGCGGGCAGGGAGGGGGAGAGGAAGAGGGGCAAAGAGAACCCTAAGCAGGCTCTACACCCAGCTTGGAACCAATGGGAAGGGTTGCAGGGTGTGTGTGTGTGGGGGGGCTCTGTCTCACAACCCTGAGATCATGACCTGAGCCAAAATCAAGAGTTGGACCTTAACCTTAAGGGACTGAGTCACCCAGGCGCCCCTGTTTGTTTTTTTAAACCACAATTTGTACTTCACTACTGCTGTACTTCACTTCACTACTGTACTTCACTCTTCTCTATAACATTTTGCTTTGGCTCAAATCATGACTACTCTGACTGGGCCATGTACATTACTATTATTATCATTTAAAGATTTTATTTATTTATTTTTAAAAAGATGATCTATTTATTTGAGAGAGAGAGAGAGACAAAAATAGTGACAGAGAGCATGAGCAAGCACGAGGTGGGAGGAGAGGGAGAAGAGGGAGAAGCAGACTCCCCACTGAGCAGGCAGCCCGATGTGGGACTCGATCCCAGGACCCAGGGATCACGACCTGAGCTGAAGGCAGACAGTTAACCAACTGAGCCACCCAGGTGCCCATTTTTAAAAAGATTTATTTATTTATTTTAGAGAGAGAGAGAGAGTACTTGCATGCGCGCGTGCACACACATGAGTGGGGGGAAGGGCAGAGGGAGAGAATCTTCAAGCAGACTCCCTGCTGAGCATGGAGCTGGACACCAGGCTCAATCCCAGGCGATGAGATCATGACCTGAGCTGAAGGCAAGAGTTGGACGTTCAACCAACTGTGCCACCCAGGCGCCCCCATTCCTATTATTAAGTTTTTGCCCAGTGGTTGAGATGCTTGCTCTCCTTACCTTGGCTCAATTATTTTCAGATTTAGCTTTAACCCATGTCATCTGTGTCATGGTCCTTTAGTGTCCCAAGTCATAAAAATCATTTTCTCTTCTGAATTTTTATAATCTTTGTTGTCTACATTTCTCATACGGCTCTTATTCTATGTTTTATTATCTGTCATCATATTCACATGTCTTCTGTTTCCCTGATTAGACTATAAGCCCTTCGGAGATATGTATTATATTTTAAATTTGTTTGTATCTTCAGTGCCATTTGGGCCTGTACATAGTAGGTGTTGAATATGCTTTTGATTGAATTAAAAACACATATATTTGTTAACTACTTTCTATATAACCAGCATTCGTTGAGGCTCTGTGGAGTACAGAAGGACATAAAAAAATAATTATCTTCAAAAAACTTACAATATTATAGTTAAGTTAAAGTCAATATATAATTAAAGTACTTAAATAACCACAGCGTGGTAACTGATATAAGAAAGGTATGGAGTGCTGTGAGGCTTCAGAGAAGGGAGAGATGATATCTTTAAGAGGTGTTGGAGAAAGTGGGATAAAGGAAGGTTTCTTGGAAGAGATAGCCTTTGAGATTGACTTTGAAGGATGGCTAAGATTTTGATGGGCAAAAATGGGGGGCGGTGAATTCCAAATTCAAGGATTCAAGGATTAGTGAAGTGATAAACAGAGATTGTGGCAAAGAATGTGAATGCTCAGAAACAGGACCAGGGGCCTTAGACAGGAGATCAGAAATATGGTTCTGCCCCAGGGACACTGAAGCATAACCTTGTGTCAAATTTCAGGGCCAACGCAAGTTGTGGCATACAGGGATTGATATTTAACATATACCCGACTATGTTCTCCAAATGTAGTTTCTTTTGAGGCAAAGAATCATTTGGACTGCCCCCCCCAATAATATGGACTCATCTACAGTCTGATGTGATAGTGCCTGAAAGGCAAAAGGCCCCTTGCCTCCTCTTGGGGACAGAGGATTGGTTGGATTATGGCCAGCGTCTCTTTTGCTTTCAAGCCCAAATCAAATTGAATGCATTACTCATGATTTTCTAACCTTGCCTTAGATCAGTAGTTCTGTTGTTAAATAATAATTTGCCTTAGATCATTTCTCGGAAAAGCTGGAAGCGTTTTTGTGGAATTATTTCCGCGATCAGCCTTGGTTCAACTCTGTGCTCTTCTCTGCCCACCTAAGACCAGGGGAGAAGACCTAAGTCGGAGTGAGTCTGTGGAGGGGGTCTGATCACTGCCCGCCCCGCTTCTCTTTAATGCACGTTAATATGGCCACTAGTTCAGAGATTAACAAGTAATTTTAGAACGCCCTTGCCCCTCATCCTCTGGTACTTCCTTCTTCAGTCCCAAGGGCCGTTTCCTCAGAATTTGAAAACCATTACCTAAGTAATAACATCAGAATTAGACAAAACCGACACTTTCTCAGTTTTCAAGGGTCAGGTGCAACCGCAAATAGAAGCACGGGATTTTCAATTTCTAGCAAGCAGTTGGAAGGACCTTTAAGCCCGGAGGCCCCTGAAGGGAGGGAGGCGGTTTCCACGGCAACCGGGCCCGGAGCGGTAGCCTCCCCAGGCTCCCTCCTCCCCCCACCCTCCCGGTAGCCCAGGGTACCGCCGGACAGCGTCCTCCCGTGCTCCGCGCGCTGATTGGCCGCACAGGCCGCACGCTGATTGGCTGCGGCGAGGCCTCGCGGGCCGGTGGCAATGGAGGCGGCGGCGGTTGATGCTTGACCGTTGGCTCCGGGGTAGGGGTCGCCGCTCGGGCGATCGGCTCAGAGCCGACCGGAGCGCGCGGGCTGCTGACGCTCGGCCTGGAGCCCTCGGGCCAGACCTAGCTGGGTTCCGCCATGCCGGCCGGCAGTAACGAGCCGGACGGCGTCCTCAGCTATCAGGTAGGGCCCCGCCTCCCGCCCCTCCCCGGGGCTCAGCCTCCTCATCCTCTGCCCACCCTCCTGCCTCTGCCCCCGGGCCGGGCTCCGCAGGCCACTCCCTGAGGGCGAGGGGAGGCCCGCCAGAGACACCAGGGGGCGCTCCGGGCGGCTGGGGACCGGGCCGGGGCCGCGAGCGGGTGACCTTGGGCCGAACCTGGGAGCCGGCGAATCACTGCCGCATCCCTTGCGCGGCCGGCCCGGGGAGCCCTGACGGCGGCGGGCGGTGGCCTCGGTTCTCCTTGGGTACTCCCTCTTCGGAGGGAGGCTGGCTTCTGGCCTCGCGGCGTCGTCTTGGAACGCGGGAGGAAGGGTGGCCGAGGACCTTGCTCTGGTGGGGCAGGTCTCCTCTTTGTGTTTTTATTTCTGGAGACTTCTGGTTCCTCAGTGGTCCAGAGAAAGAGCTGGAAAGAGTGGAGGCTGGGACCAGACCCCGTTAGTGTGGCCAGCTTTATGACTTTCTCCATCCCCTCGGACAGGCAGCTGGCAACTTCTGGGAAGGCAAGGGGAAATGGGCTGGGGATGTGTCGAGAGGTCAGGAACAGGTGTTTAATTAAGAGAATGAGGAAACCGGATTTAAGTGATAACTTGTGGTGGCAAATGTCAGGGAAAGCATTGGATTAGGTGTCAGAGACTGTAGGCTCAAATCCTGCACCCGCCTTGTACTGGCTTTGTGACCTTGAATACGTCACTTGCCTCCTTGAACCTCAGTTTCTCCGTCTAGTAAAATGGGGATGGTAATACCTGCTTTGCTTACCTCACAGGGTTGCTTTGAGGACTAAATGAGGTGCTATTTGTGAAATGCTTTATTGTGTGACAACCAGTAAGTGAGTGGTAGCTTATTGAATTCTCACTCCCCCCTTTCTGTGCAGTCAGGTGGTCTAGTTACTGCTCTGGAAAGAGAGATGGGGGGTCAAGTCTGAAGTGGAGGGGTGTGAAGAGGATGATGGGCCTTCTTAGGAAGGATGATGGGTCTTGTAAACAAGTGCATGTTGATGTCAGTGATGTTTTCTGTAAGGAGGCAGGGGAAACAGTTCGAGTTTGTAGCAAAATGGGCATCAGACACTGACTCTTCTTCCTCCTGTAAGAGTTTGCCACTAGAAGATCCATGATTCCTTGTTTGCTTGCTCCATCAAAAAAGGAACCATATCTAAGATTTTGGAAAATCTTTTCATATCTTAAGTTTCTCCAGTGTATGTTGGGGAGACAGTGATGAGCAAAAATAGGCAGTGTTCTTGCCCCCTGGAGCTTCCTGTCTTGGAGGGTGGGGAGAAATAACCATTTTTAATCAAATAATCCCATAAGTAAATGTATTATTATGAACTATGACAAGTGTTTCAAAAGAAAGATAGTCAGTGCTCTGAGTGGTTCCAGCCTTGGTCTTAGATGAGAGAAGAGTTTGCTAAAGAAGAAAATTCAAGGTCTAAAGAAAGAGTGTCAACTGAGGGAAGAGGGAGATCAAAGGACCTTGGAGACAAAGAGAATAGCAGAAAGGGGGCACATCTAGTTAGAGGGCCTGAAAGAAGGCCAGTGTGGCTGGAGCCATAGGGAGCAACGGCGGCGGGGGGAGTGGTGTGAGATACACTCTGGGGTCATAACACACAGGGTCATTATGGCCCATCCTGAGAAAGTTGGGATTTATTTGAGGATCAAGGGGAAGCCACTGAAGGGGTTTAAGCAGGGAGGGGAAGGAGAGAGAGAGAGCACAAGTGCGTGGCGGGGGGGGGGATGAGAGAGCAAGCACCAGTGAGATCATGATCAGATTTTCCTTTTGAAAGATTTCTCTGGCTGCAGTGGGGGGAATAGAATAAGCTGGAATGAGTGTGAGGAGACAGTGTTCTTAACATGCAGAATGTGTACCAGTTGTATTGTCAAGATCATAATAACCCATAAGCTTCTGTTAGTGCTCTGTGAAATTGATAACTCCTGAGTGCTTCTGGGGTAGAATAGAAAATAATTATTTCCTTTACATCTAGTTCATGTAACTTTCGTGAGTGGTGGCGTGAGGAGAGGAAAAGGAATAGAGCAGAAACAGCACGACCTCATGAAGGCTGAGTCAGGTGATGGGCAAATGGGCACCTGAGATATGGGGGAGGAAGAAAAATGAGGGCAGAAGGAGGAAAGGAAATAGGGATGACCTGGAGGACACACAGTCAACCGATTGAAAATTACCCATGAAGCCTCCTATGTGCCAGTTAGGCTGTGTGTGTGTGTGTGTGTGTGTGTGTGTGTGTGTGTGTGTGTGTGTTGCGGGGGGATGGACCTTGCAAAGCGAGGAGATTGTGTAACTTGGTGTAAAGAGAGATTCTAAGCATCACATCTAAATATCATAAGTCTAGGCTGTTTTCTCTGGTTTGGACTATTGCACTAGCCTCCTACACTTCCCTCTGCTCTCTCTCTCTTGCCCTTCTACAGTCCACTTTCCACATGGCAGCCAGAGAGAGCTTTTAAAAACACAAATCGTGCCCCATCCTATCTTGAGACCCTTCAGTGGCTTCCCTGTGCATTTTAGAATAAGATCCAAACTCATCATGGCTTACCAAGCTTCAGTGGGCTCAGCACTGACTGCCTTTCCTCCATTCTCTCACCATGCACCTCTGTACTGGCTTTCTTTCCATTTCTTTAATATGGCAAGCTCCTTCATGCTTTAGGACCTTTGTTCCTGTCGTTTTCTCTGCCTAGGACATGATTCTACCCAGGCATTTTTGTGACTGAACTCAAATGTTATCACCTCAGAGTGGCTTTCCCTGACCTCCACCCACAGTGACTCTCTTTCATATGATCCTGTTTTATGTTCTTAATAGCACTTTTAACTCATCTGAAGTGTTCTTGTTTGACTTCTACATTATCTTTTTGAATGGAAACTTCTTGGGGGCAAGGACCAGGAGGAAAATCTTGTCATACAGCACAGTTCCTGGTATAAAATAGGTGCTTAGTTGCTTGAGTGAATGAATGACTTTCCTATATCCAAAGCCGATGCACTTCTCCTCAAGGAGCTCATGGTCTTGTCAGGATTAGCACAGAGCATCAGGTGCCCATTGCTTTCCTCTCCTCTTCACCTGGAATATTCCATTTAGCTTTCAAGGTCTGGCTCTATATCACTATCAGAATTCATCATTCTGTCTTCTCTGCTCACAATGCCCACCAAGTGCTATTACTGTCTCCAAAGTACATGCCTTTAAATCACTCTGCATTACGGTAGCTTGTGTCTTTGAAACCTAGGCCAGTGCCTGACTTGGAGTGAGCACTTAATGTTTGGGAAGGTATGTGGCAAGGTATACAGTGGATGTATTGGATTAGGAAGAGATTGGACTGAGGGAGGCCAGCTAATAGGCTGTAATTTGGGATGACTTTTTTTTTTTTTTTTGTAACGTAGGATGGCTTAATGAAGGCCTGCATTACTGAATTTTGATGAGATTTCTGGAGGTGGTTATTGAAATTTTAGGAGTCAATGTGCTCTTAAAGCGGTTAGGTAGTAAGGGAGGAGGAAGAGCAGAAAACTTTAGGGAGAGCCTCTAGTTTGGACTGGAACTGAGGACATCTTGTATCTTCAAAGTTCTCCTGATCAGCACTCTCAGAATTGAGCAGAAAGAAGTGCTGGAGGAGAAGGCTGGAGTGGTCAGAACCATCAGCAATTGAGCCAAGGGGTGCTGGGAACTGCAGGCAGGTTCAGGGATGGTGTAAGTGAGAGAGAGGCGAGCAAGTGAGTTTGGGTAATTACCAAGGCTTTTCTGTGAATCAGGCCTGCTCAGAATGGAAAATTCAGCCCTGGGAAATGGATGATAATTAGGAAGGATGGCTGATGAGAAGGACTGATGAGAAGAGAGTCACATTCCCTATCTTCTGTGGCCCTGGAAAAACTCATCCAAGCCACGACTTCCTGAGGGAGACCTGAGTGCTAGTGCCTAATGACTGACATGTGTTGGAGCCCGGTTAACATTTGCTGAATGTTATTGAATAAAAGTATCAACCATGGCAGTTTCTCCTCTCACTACGTTGTAGCATACAATCCATATTCCTCCACCCTCTCCCAACACATGCTAGGTGTTCTCTTTCTGTGTGGGAGTGGGGGTAAACTGTGAGCATCCTCTGTCGCTGGCTTCCCCGGCTCTACTGGGGAGGTGTGGGCTGTCCTGCCAAGCAGAGAATTGTGGTAGTCTGGGGGACAGTTCAGGTTGCAAATTTACTTCCTTCAAAATCTGTAGATAACTGCCTTAGCTCAAGTTTGCCTTGGCAGTGTAGACAGGGCTCTCAGTCAAGACTGCCTAGTACTAGTCAGGACACAGAAAGCAACCATGTTTATTCTAGATCTGCTGCTAGGTAACAGCAACAAATCTTAGATAATGGAGAGGGTGGTTGTTTCCTGCAAGGCAGTAATAAGTTTACTCTGGTCTTGGTAGTTAGGGAGCCATAATGTGTGTATTAGTTTCTGTTGCTGCCATAGCAAATGACCACAAATTTGGTGGCTTAAAACAGCACAAATTAGTCCCGCATTGGGCTCCCTGCTCGGCGGGGAGTCTCCTTCTCCCGCTGACGCTGCCCCCTCTCCTGTGCTCTCTCTCTCTCAAATAAATAAATAAAATCTTTACAAAACCCCACAAATTGATTATCTTACAGTTCTGTACTTCACAAATCCAACGCAGCTCTCACTGGGCTATATCAAAGTGTTGGCAGGGCTGGGTTTCTTTCTGGAGGCTCTAAGGAAGAATCTGTTTCCTTGACTTCTGCAGCTTCTGAAGGCTAACTGCATTCCTTGGCACCTAGTTCCCTCCCTCCACTCAAAGCCAGAAGCATAGTGTGTCTCCAACCCTGCTTTTGGCATCACATCTCTTTCTTGGGCTCTAGTCTTCCGCCCCCCCTTGTCCACTTTTTAGGGATCCTTGTGATTATATTGAGCCCACCAGATAATCCAGGATAATCTCCTTATTTTAAGTTCAGCTGATTAGGAACCTTACTTGCATCTGCAATCTTACTTGGGTGGGGGCGGGCATTATTCTGCCTACCACCATGTGCTAGCTAACTAGTAATCTGAAAACTGAACAGGAGTGACTCCAGGTGAGGTTCAAGAAAAGAATCACTGAGAAACCAGAACTACTTTGAAATTTGAGGCCCCAGCAGGCTGCTGAAGAGTCAGCATAGGAAGCTCCTGGGTATTGAGGAGCTCATGGCCACTGAGAGGAGATCTGGAACAACTATACAAGTCCTTATGGAACCTTTGTTCTCACTAAAGCAGGCTGAATTCCTTGAGGATGTCGGATTGAGGGCATTAGTGAATCTGTGGGCCAGATTCACTGACAAGGGTATACAAGGGGCCAGAATTCAGAGACTTTGTTGGCTGAAGAGGAAGATGGAAATGAATGAGATGGAGAACTATTGGAAGCCCGGTCAGTAAAAGGGCAAAGTACAAGTTTCAAGTACCATGTTCTGGCACACTAAGGATTTAAGATGGTAATAATGTGGATCTTGAGCTATGGACACTAATGCCTGATTAGGTGACCTGAGCTCTCTGAAATGACTGGGTTCTTTGCTTTTGGCAAAATTAGCATACAGTGTTAATGAGAATATGGAGAGACTTGAGTTTGAGTTCCTCCTATCCTACTTAGCTCTTGTGTGATCTTACTTAGCCTTGATTTAAGGCTGCTGTGAGGATTAATTGGGGTAATATACATAAGGCACAACACTAGGCGTATAGGAAGTGCTCAGTAAATATTTGTTCCCAAACTCAGTGTATCAACTTACTTTGCTGATTAGAAACTCTGGAAGTCACTTCTGTATTTGTTGTTTTAAAAATGGTTAAATGTATCAGAACTCGATAAATGCTTGACTCTTTTTTGTTGGGGGTGAGGTTAGGAGGGTGGATGGGTGGACGGATGTTATACACAATCTCTGAAAACATTGGATCCTTAGGAAGAAAGATGAAAGGGGTCTTTGGAGGTGAAAGGTCTGAGACTAACTGCAGGAAAGGAGGGGGAGTTGAGTTTGGCAGGTCCACCACCCCACAGGTCCAGAGGGGTGCCGCAGGGGGCATGAGTCAGGGAGAGGGCTCAAGGTGCGCTCCACTGTCTGCTGCCCTCCCCCTCCCCTGCACCCTCTGGGGGCTGCTTCCAGGAGCTGGAGCCCTTATGCAAGGCTCAGCCCTGCCCCTGCATTTTCATTTGTCCATTAACTGTAAGTCAGAATCTGGTCTGCTACTCAGGTATAATTCATTCATTTTTCAAGACTCATAACAAGATGTGCCTTGCAATGTCAGTGTTTTAATGTGTATTTAACCTCCTTAGTTCTTTTTATCTTCTCTAGTCCTTGAGGTAGGCACCCAAATCAGTTCACATTTACATAGCGGGTCATTGTCTGTGAGCTAGGCGGAAGTACAGAAAAGAGGAGACTTAGAAACACCACCTTTTCTCTAGTTCTCTCTTCTTTCCCTCCCTCCTTTCTTTCCTTTTTCTCCTAGACTTATATAATGTGGTTCTCATGATTCCAATCTTTTCTGAGTCACAAGCTTCTCTGAGAATCTGAGTTATGGACCTTCTCAAGAAAAATGTGTACTCACACATAATCCTGAAGCCCATTCATGGGAACCCTAGAAATCTATGGATAAGAAATCCTCTCTGCCAGAAATAATGATGGTATCAGAGGAAATATAACAGCCAGCTGGTGAGGAATCTGCAACAAGCACAGACCAACGAGACTTGATATTCTTTTATTTTCGTTTTTTTATGATTTTAAACAAACTTTGTATATACTTGAAATTTATGGAACATTTCAAGCAGATAACAAAGTAGAAAGACTTTGAGCACCTGGGTGGCTCAGTTGTCAAGCGTCTGCCTTTGGCTCAGGTCAAGATCCCAGGGTCCTGGGATTGAGCCCCGCATCGGGCTCCCTGCTCAGCGGGAAGCCTGCTTCTCCCTCTCCCACTCCCCCTGCTTGCATTCCTGCTCTCACTAACTCTCTCTCTCTGTCAAATAAATAAATAAAATCTGAAAAAGAAAAAAAAAGAACAAAGTAGAAAGACTTGTAAAAGTGACGTGTCATGTACCCATGACCTGGCTTCAACAATGAACACATATCTATTTTGTTTCATTATGTCCCCACCCATTCTCCAAATCCCAGACATCATATCATTTCATCAGTAAACACTTCAGGATGTACCACTAAAGATTAAGAAGTTTTTTTAACGACATAACTACCAAATCACAAGATTACTATTTTTTAAAATTAACAATAACTCCTTAATAAATATCCATTTAGCTGTGTAAGTTGATGTGAGTGCCTTATAATTTTTTCAATAGTTGGTTTATTTGAACAGGGATCCACACGAGGTCTGCACATTCACATCCAAGCCTGACATTTCAAATGCTTTGGCTAATGGTGTTTGACAGTGGCTCTGTTTTCTTTGGCAAGACAAAGAAAGTGGATGAACAATTATTCAGTGAACTTAGGCTGTGGTTAACTAATCTAAATTAAGGAAACAGGTTGATTTTTCATCCTGAATATTTCAGATGTTTGACCTTGCTCTCCATATTGTATTTTCATGGTTCTTAGAATCATAAAATCAATTATCCCGCCACCCCCCCGCCCCCTTCCTCCAGATTCCTGCTGTGTTCTATGCTGTGCCAGGTATCTTTGGACAGTGCTAAACATTATAACTAATCGGTCCCTGTCCTTTGGATATTATAAACCTGTGGGGAAGCCAACATGAAAAATTATTCACATATATATGAAGTTTTATGGGAAAATATAATGATCATATGATAAAGAGTTCAGAACCCTAATAAATATTTATTCATCAGAGTTTTTGGATACTTACCACATACTGGACATTATACTAGCTGCTAGGTACAGAGTGGTGAACATAGGCACAGCACCTCCCTTTCTGGGACTTATAAGAGTGCAAAGTACTTACAGTGGTAACCTACTGTATTGGGCTCTATGAACATAAAGATGACAAATTGTGGCTGTTGCCATCAGGAAATCCATGATCGAAAAGATGAGCTAGATAAATGAATAACAAATCTAAAGTAAAAGCAAGTTTTTCTGCCTAAAAGTTATTCCTTTACTTTACGTGAGTCTTTACATTGATGTTAAAGGTGTATTTGAAGATTTTGAATAATTTTAAATAATTATAAAATGTGAAAAAAGTAGTATTTCTAAGTTAATATATTATTTTCCATATCTGTAATCTTTCAGTTTTATCTGTAAATATTTCTGTGTGTATCACTAAAAGATAAGAATTCTTTTTTTAATTGGAAATTTTATTTTATTTTAATTTCAGCATAGTTAACATACAGTGTTATATTAGTTTCAGGTGTATAAGAGAGTGATTCAACAATCCCATACAAAAAAAGATAAGAATTCTTTAGAAAATGAGCATAGTATCACTTAAAGAAAAAACAGCAATTTCTTTAATATGATAAAAGATCTAGTCAATATTCAAATTTCCAACTGTCTCAAAAAATTATTTAAAAAAATAACTAAAAATATTATTTTGGTTTGTTTGAATCAGGATTCAAATAAAGTCCACACATTGAGATTGGTTTGTCGTCTCTTTTAAACTACCGCTTTCACCTTCTTCTCTCCCTGTCTCTGTTTCTGCCTCTCTCTTCTTGCAATTATTTATTTTAAAAAAGGGGTAGGGGGAGGGAGAGGATTTGT
Source organism: Callorhinus ursinus (assembly GCF_003265705.2). NCBI lineage: Eukaryota > Metazoa > Chordata > Mammalia > Carnivora > Otariidae > Callorhinus > Callorhinus ursinus. The sequence continues at coordinate 3,601,101 of NW_027397106.1, read as the reverse complement.
TCTGTAGTTCTGTAGTTTCCCACAGTCTGGATTCTGTTGATTGTGTTCTCATGCTGGTGTTTTTCCATGGAATTGTGCTTCACTGTATGTCCAGTAAACTGGTATTTGGATTTGGAGGCTTGGTCAGATTCAGGGACAATTTATTTGTTAAGATTACCTAATGGGTGGTGGTACGGCCTCCCATTAGGAGACATATAATGTCTGGTTTTCTCTCTTTGTGATGTTAGTGGCTGTTGAAAATCAATGTAATCCATTAGAGATTGCAAAATGGTGATGTCCTAATTCTAACATTCCTGTTTCGTTTATTTTTCTCTATAATAAGAAACTTCTTTCATCTCTTCTATGATATCACTCTATGGTACAATTTATATAGGAAAGCCAAGATAAATTTTTAACAGTTTTCAAGATAATGAGCTGGTTTGTTAGCATTATCCTCCAATGGTAACCAATTAATTTTTAGAGTGACATTGTGAACTCATGGATTTTAACATATGTGATGTAGTTAATCTGTTATAGTTATTACTCTTACTGATGCTCAAATTGTCCTAAAAAGCAAGGGATCTCTTTAAGTTGACTCCTGAGTCCTTTTGACACCATCCTAGTTGTCTGTGGGTAGCTTTTAGTAGAAAATGATACTTGAGAGACCACAATCTAGGCCCTAAGGATACTCATTGCTTCTGGCTGTTCATTTTTTTCTAGGACTTTTGAGTGGACAGAGCTAGAAAATGTAAATTTGTAAATTTAAAAACATTAAAAGATAAAAATATATGTTCTTGTTGATACATCCGATTCAAATTCAGGACTACATGGTTTTTACTTAACTTCTATCTTAAGACTGTATTTCCTCTTACCCCTGCTGAGAATGCCAGTTCTCAGTGACATTGAGAATGACGGAACAAGTTTACATAATCACTCATGTGTCTATCTCACAATGCACAACAGTCTCGGAGGGATAGCACCAACACTACCACCAATAGATAATGGAAAAGCAGTTTAAGATCTTAAACTCTTTTTGTCTTTAGGGTATGTGCCACTGAGGATGTTCAGTCAATTTATTATATCTTAAAGTTATGTGGAAGAATTTCTCTTGGAATAGTTATGCCATCAATTTGACCTTTGTTTTCATTTTGTTTCTCATTTCTGGGAATTGCTTTTAAAATGTTTAGTTTTGTGGGGCGCCTGGGTGGCTCAGTTGTTAAGCGTCGGCCTTTGGCTCAGGTCATGATCTCAGGGTCCTGGGATCGAGTCCCGCATCGGGCCCCCTGCTCAGCGGGAAGCCTGCTTCTCCCTCTCCCACTCCCCCTGCTTGTGTTCCTTCTCTCGCTGTGTCTCTCTCTGTCAAATAAATAAATAAAATCTTTAAAATAAATAAATAAATAAATAAATAAAATTTTTAGTTTTGTTTTAAAATTATGTAAGATATTTATAAAATCAGGTATATTCAAAGAATTCCGGTGTTCTGGCCTTGTCTCCTAACTCCTTAGGTAACTATTAAAAAAAAAAAAGGTTCATGGCTTATTCTTCCTTTGTATGCTTTTAAGTATAAGCAGATGCTTATGTTTCAACACTTTTTCTTTTACATATATATGTACATATATATGGGATCCTGGGATCATGACCCAAGCTGAAGGCAGCTGCTTAACTGACTGAGCCACCCAGGCACCACAAAACCCCCGGACTCTTAAATACAGAGAACAAATTGGTGGTTGCCAGGGGGATGGGTGAGAAAGGTAAAGGGAATTAAGAATACACTTACCTTGATGAGCACTGAATATGTATGGAAGTGTTGAATCATTATATTATACACTTGAAACTAATTTAACACATATGTTAATTATACTTGAGTAAAAAAAGAAATAGCAGAAATGAATAGAAAAAAGAATAGCATTGATAGATAGATAGATAGACATTTGACTTTCATCTACTTCCCTAAAAATTGATTTATTCAAGTTGTCCTCAAACACTTTTCTGAGGGGTGCCTGGGTGGCTCAGTCAGTTGAGCGTCTGCCTTCAGCTCAGGTCATGATCCTGGGGTCCTGGGATAGAGCCGCATGATGTCAGGGTCATCGGGCTCCCTGCTCAGCGGGGAGCCTGCTTCTCCGTCTCCCTCTGCCTGCCACTCCCCCTGTTTGTGCTCACTCTCTTTCTCTTTCTCTCTCAAATAAATAAAATAAAATCTTTAAAAAAAATTTTTTTCTTGAATCTTCTCATTAGGAAAATGCAGTTCAGGGTTGCCTTATTCGGGGACATGGATGATACCTGGAAAGGAAAAGAGTAAAATTAGGACAGTAAGCTGGAAATTTGAGCAGGATCTAGAAGATAGTCAGGACTTGGCAGAGAGTTGGGGATGGGGCACATTAGACGACAGGACATGTGAGCAAAAGCGTGAAAGTGGGAACGTGCACAATGCCCATGGGATCAGTGAACTTGGCTGGAGCTGCAGATTTGATAAGAGAAATAGATTGGCAGGAAAATCAGTTCAGATTTTTTTGGAAATAATTCAGGGTCTTCATAAGGTAGGTGCCATTATAGTCATTATTTTACCAAAGAATTATTGAGTACCTACTATGTGAAAAGTCTGTGTAGGATGCTGGGGAAACAGTGGTGAGGAAGACACACAGGGTCCCTCCCTTGAGCAGAGACATTTCATTTCGAAGGAGAAGTACAGTGTGCTGTGAGGGCATATTAATGGGGGGACCTAGCTTAGTTCAGAGGAGGGGTAGTCAGGGCAGCCTTTCAAGGAAGTGCATTGAGGCTGAGATCTGCCGGATGATGAATAAGTATTGGCTGTTGGTGGTGGAGGTGTGGATAGCAGGGAGAAACTTATAGTTCAGGCAGGGAGAAACACTCAAGGAAGAAAGTAAGTGTGGTTCCAAAACTGAAAGCTTGTCCAGTATGACCTAAAGGGCTGGAGAGTGTGGCCTAGAGTAGATGAAACATGAGAGTGGATTCAAGAAAAATTGCAAAGGAGGACACTTGATAAGAAAAGGGAGAAAATGATTTCCCTGAAGACATATTATGACACTCAATGTACATGGAATGGATAAGTCAATACATCTGAAATTTCAAACGTGGACTAAGAAACAATGGTGCCATGGGTGAGTGTAAGTAAATGAGCACAGGGTGCTGGTTTGGAAAGATTAGTTTGGTTTTAGACATGTGGATCTTGTGGTCGACATCCCAATGGTTTGTCAAATACTGAGCCAGCAGTTCCAGGCTACTGTTGAGATTGTAAGACTCAAGGGAGGGACACAGAAGATAGAGTGCTCCTGCTTGGCAATTATAGTTAGAGGAAGAGGCTGAGCCTTAGGTTGAGAGGGAGGAGACTTGATCAGAGAAGCAGGATGGAGAATTTCCAGGACAAGAGGCTCAAGCACTGTGGAGAGGTCAAGCAGACCGATTTACGATAAGTGAAACGATGTGGTTGACACCACTTACACAATGCAGGCCTATTATCCACTTGTACAGGGGGAGTGGGGAGTTGGAAAAGGCATGAGGTCTGCAGTCACAAGACCTGAGTTCAGTCCCCCCTCTGCCTTTTACCACATTTGTGCCCTTGACCAATAATTACTTCATTTTCTCTGACGCTCAGGCTGCTCTTTTATAAAATGAGAAAGAGAATGACTGTCATGTTTGTGTCTCAAAGTTATTGTGAGGTTCAAGTGAAAAACATATGTAAACCATCGGGCTTTCTCCCCCAAGGGTTGCAAAAAGGGTCGGGCATATACATGGGACTTAAATGAACGTTTGAATGAATGTATGCATATTACTATGGCTACTTCTTTATGTCTCAACAGAGACCAGATGAAGAGGCTGTGGTGGATCAGGGTGGGACCAGTACAATCCTCAACATTCACTATGAGAAAGAGGAGTTGGAAGGTAAGAATTGTGCTTTTGTGTGTGTGTTGGGGGGGCGGGGAGAATTAATGAGAGGCAGCCTGGTGTGGGAGGAGAGCTTTGCCATAGGAAGCCTGGGTTTAAGTCCTCCAACTCTTTCTCACTAGCTGCAAGACCTTGGGGGAAAAAGTCCCTTCATTTCCCTTAAGCTCTATGTCCTCATCTGTTAAATAAAAGTAGGGATATTAATACAGAGAACAAACTGGTGGTTGCCAGAGGGGAGGGAGGGGGGGCATGGGTGAAATAGGGGGATCAAGGGGGACCAAGATGTACAAACTTGCAGTTTTAAAATAAATAAGTCATGGAGATGAAAAGTACGGCATAGGGAATAGAGTCAATAATATTGTAATAATGTTGTTTGGTGACAGATGGTGAGTACACTTAGCATGACGAGCACTGAGTAATGCATAGAATTGTTAAACCATCATGTTGTACACCTGAACTGAACACGGCATTGATGTTAATTACAATTCAATTTAAAAAGTAGGGACATTAATACCTTAATATTAGGATCCAATAACATGCGAGACAGTGCGCTGAGCACTGTAAAGTCCAATGTAAATATTGATAAATGATCTATTCCTTGAGAATGTAAAGTACTCAGATCAGTTTGTCAATTCTTGGCAACTGCCTACAAATATAAATGTAAATATTTACACAATTTTAAAAGAAAATAAAATACAAATAGTTTTTAAAATTTAGTTTGGTTATATTATTCAGTTGTTTGGTTATATTACTCAGTTTGCCCCATCTCCAGTATTTGCTCTTCCCATTCTAATTATACCCATTTCTGCCTGGTGTTTTCATCTAAACAAGACAAGAGAAAACATACACCCCTGTAACATATTCTTTAAGAATTCATAGCGCACGGTTGTATTTAAAAAACACCCAGCTAGGGGCGCCTGGGGGGCTCAGTCGTTAAGCGTCTGCCTTCGGCTCAGGTCATGATCCCAGGGTCCTGGGATTGAGCCCGGCATCGGGCTCCCGGCTCTGTGGGGACTCTGCTTCTCCCTCTCCCACTCCCCCTGCTTCTGCTCCCTCTCTCATTGTCTCTCTCTCTGTCAAATAAATAAAATCTTTAAACAACAACAACAACAAAACAAAACAAAAAACCCCCCCCAAAAACCACCCAGCTAAAGTGGAAGGGAGAGAAGAGTCATTTTTATTGATCTGCTCTGTCTAGGTTCCCTTAACCTTCTTTTTCCCCTGTCCCACCCCTGGGTCCCCACGTGACCATTGGTGGTGTCCTTCGGCTTTCCTTTCTTTGTAGGGTGGTTTCCTGATAAGTGGTGATGCTCAGTTTTATGAGAGAAAGGCTCGTGTCCAGTATAGCTTTAATGAGAACCCACATTTGGCTCAGAAACCTTTGTGAAATCTCTGCAACAACCCCTGCAATGTTGAACGCTATGATACAGCAACTTTCTAATGACTGAGACATCATGTACAACGCTCTCCCTGTACTGCTTGTTCCCGTGACGTTGGTTTCATCAAAGTTGTATAATCCTCAGAGAAAACTTGTCCTTTGGTTGGGGAGAGTGAAAGCTGTAGGGGCTGACTCAGCCTCTGGGTCTGTTACCATGAGAACTTATGTGGGTGGCTTCTGGAGGTCAGCAGAGTTTGGATATATCAAGGTCAAGTTTTCCAAGTTATTCTGACCAGATGCAAGAAGAGCCAGTGTGGGTTTCGGCAACTGGGAGAAAGTGGAGAAGGAAAGGGTGTGGAGGTGGGAGGCTAACATTTGTTGACTGCCCTCTGTGCGTCAGGCATTGGGATTAGGCGTATCGGACAAGTTGTCTTTTTTTTTTTTTTTTTTTTAATGGACAAGTTGTCTTTTTCATCTTCCCAGCAGCCTGGGCGGTAGGTATCATCCATATTTTACATGGTGAGAAATAGGGTCATTCAGCCTAACAGCAGGTGAGACTGGGATGGAATTCTGCTCTTTCTATTCAACCACACTGCCTGCAAGGGAGGACAGTCCTCGGCATTAACCACCCAACCTCAACTTCTGGCTCCATCACATAAACATTTGTATATGATATAAACGTCATAGGAATATTTATCATGTTGCCCTACCCCTCCTTCTGCCCTGATAATCCTGTCGCCTCTCTATTCTCCCACTGCACCCTGAGGGCACTGTTGTGCTCAGTTTAGTTGTCTGGGCCCACTAGACCTTTGCCCTCAGCAAGGAGGTAACCACCTATGAACGCTCTTGTCTGCTTGGGAGCAGAATCATAAACCCGGGCAAACTCGGATCCTGAGGACTGGGTTCCATCCACAGAGGTCAGCTGAGTAATTGGCAGTCGGAGATCTTTTCAAGATGATATCACCTATTCTTCATGCACTCACCATTTTGCTATAAAAGAAAGCTATATATGATGTCATCTATAGGGGACAGTGTCTTGAGAAGTGGTCCTTTATACAGAGAGCTTTTTGAAAACCAGAATCTCATTTAGGTTAGCACTTTTTAAATAAAGACACCTTTGGCACATGGAGGGCAAATGGTGCCCACTTCTCAGGCCTGATGTGGTTCTAGAGCAGCACCGGAGAAGAGAAGAGGGAGTTGGGATTTGCTGTAGGCTTGGTCATGCTGGGGGCTCTACCCTGACTCACTGTGAGGGAGGCCCTAGGACTCAGGCTGCACCTACGGTAGCGTCATTTCTTGAAGGCATGAAATAAAGTCAGTCCCACTTTGATAGAAGACAGAAGTAAATTATATTCTGATTCAAAGTGTATGCCATGATACAGGGTTCTATGGCTGTGGATAAATCTCTGGGTCTTCCTTCCCCTTTATTCCATACCCTCTGCTCCACATAACATAACCCATCCCCCCTTTCAGAACTACTTCAGGGATTTAGTCTCTGAACATTGTTACAGACTTTTGTAAACGTGGGTCTTTTTGCGTAAGTTAATTCCATCAGTAGGAGAAGGTGCATTAAACCATGACATTGCTTCTTTTTATGTATGAGAGGAGTCCAAAGCAAGTATTAGAACAGATTTCCAAAGATAAAATCACAAAGAGCAATAGTCCATGATGTGCTTCAGTGGACTCTCCCACTCCCAGAAGGACATGGAACAGTTGCTTTAGTTACAGAACTGTTTTTTTTCCATTTTTTCTGGCAGATCATTATTCCTGATTAACTATTAGACTTAAAAATCCTGGACTAGGTTTAGTGCCTTCTAATAAGTTTTTAACAGAGGTAAGAGCCTTTTGATCCTATTTTTAAGTTATAAAAAAAAGGCTTGCATCTGCTCTGCATATTAGATTCCCCCCTCCGGTTATTGACTTTGAGTTCGACCTGTAGCCCAGGGGGGTGGAATAATTTTCAGTATGTGCTAATGAGTTCTGCGCGTGTGCTGGGTAAACAGTGTTTATGACATGCACTCTATGTTGGGAGGCCCAGTCTCCATCTGCAAGGTAGGTCACAGCTGTGATTTCTGTCCTGCTCCGCAAGAATTCAGCCCCAGTTCACTAATGGTTGCTCTCCATATGTGTATACTTACTTATTTTTAAAAATATATACTAACATTACATCTCTCCCATTGAGTTTGACTGAATGAATACTTGTATTTGCACACAGATAGCACCCAAAGCATAGACTGGAAAGAATGACTGGAAAGAAAGAATGGGGAATTAGATGGGGAGAAGGCGGAGTCCGGGTGAGTTGGTAAGTAGATGAGGGGGAAGAGGACTCCGGGTGGGAGAGCAGCTAAGTGACCACAGGATGAGTTTAGTGAAGTCACAGACTGCCACAATCCAGTTAAATGGACTAGATTTTATTGATGCCATATTCATTTCCTGGTGTCCATTTGTTTGTCATCTTTTCTGCTGATTTCACTCAGAAAATCCAAGTCCCTGCTTCAGAGTCCTCAGCTTAGAAACTGAGGTCTAATTTGCTGACAGCCACTTTGGTCCTTCTTAGCTCTGACCCCTGCTGGGGCTTGTTTTCATTTCTGCCTGTCTTCAACATTTTCAAAAGGCAGGCACTGTGGTTGGTTAGTGTTTGGGAGAACTGATTGGACCAAAAAAATTCTTAAAGTAAAAGAGTCTTCCTTCCCTAAGATTTAAGCTTTACCTTACTTCCTGCAGAGGCTCCTGAAGGATGTCTTCCCCATTATCCTCAAACTTGCCTAGTGGGAATTTTAGATACCAGGCGAAATCATACATCATTTGCTCAACAAATATTTACTGAGCCCTTGCTGTAGTCCCTTTTTGCAGCAATAAGTAAGAAGAGTGGGAACAATCCAACCGTCTTGTCTTCTCCGAAGAATGACCTTGCCTGAGCCCTTCCGAAGTTTGTACATAGAACCTGGACTAGATGTGAGAAGTCATTTGGTTCAAACTCCTTGTTTTACTTTAATGGTGACAGCAAGCAAATTAACTAAGAAAATGAGATCTAACAACACAGGTTCTAATACTTAATCACTACCCCTCAATTTCTATTTAGGATATACTTAAAATTACATAATATTAGCAATATACCGACAAAAGCCCAGTGGAAGTATATGAAATGTACTTAAGAAGAAGTAGAGGCCATAGCCTGGCCAATAACCCTCTGGAGGATTTGTTGAGAAGAGGAAGCTCATGGCTCTATTGAAGGACGGAAAGTCACCCCTCGGTGAGGCTTTTCTTCACCTAAGTCTAAGCTCTACCTAGACGCATCGATTTTACAACACCTAGGTCTCTCTTTTAGGGGCTGGTTGAAGTGTTCTGTGGGATCTGATTATGCTTTTCACTGTCCATGGGTTCTTCATGATCTGCCCCTGCCTGTCTTTTTGACATTCCCCCCTCCTCTTCTTTCCTCTTTTACTTTGCTCTGGCCCTCTGGCTGTCCTTTTGCTTTGGAACACGCACATCCCCACTGTAAAACCTACGCGTTGATCTTGCCTTGTCCTGGAATGCTCTTCTCATGGCCTCTCCTCATCACTCAGATGTTGCCTCTAATCATCTTAGCTACAGTCTCCCTTAGGTCAGATTGAAGAGGTTTGAAGAGGTTATGTTCCTGAGGGAGGCTCTTAGGGGATGTTCCATTTTCTGAACATTTGTGGAACAATGACCATATGTAAAACACTGCTTTGTTATGTGAGAGAATTCCAAGAGAGATGACCTGGGACCTTGAGAAGCTTGCAGGTGAATAGTGGGAGGTATTAATTCTAGTGCAAGGCATAAAATAAGTGCATAAGAGAAAGCTAGCTAAGGGCTCTAGGGATTTAGAGCTAGGAAAGCAACACATCTGATTGGGGAGATCAGAGATCATACCAAGAAGGAATGTGCATTGCGGTGAATCTTGTGGGAGCGAGCCAAGTCCGTGTCTGGAAGGCACTGGCACATTTGTGGAATGGCGGGTTGGTTCATGTAGAGGAAAGAATGTGAGATGATGGTGGGTGCAGCAGCTGAGGCTGTGGGGAGGAGACAGAGTTGCTGGGGTGGACACAGAAGGTGTACATCTCCAGATTTCCCTCTGCCCCCGGAATGTTTAATAGGTGTGAGCACGTGTGAGATTTCCACTTCAGTCTTGCTCGAGCTGAGTGCTCAGTCCTTTTAGAGGCCCTTCCCTTAATTTTCCTATTGAATGTGCAATTTGTCCTAGCAAAGAAAAGACTAGAAAGGAGGCTGAGGCCTGAGCATGCTGGAGCATGAAGGGTCCTGACTGCACAGACGTGAGCTGTGATCAGAGCAGTGCTTCAGGAGGATTCGTTTGTAGGACTGAGCTGGTGTGGGAGGCAGGAAAGAGGCTCCTGCTGTTGTCAAAGTGAGGGGAGAGAAATCCTTGACATCCCTAATTTGTAGGATGTAGCACTGAGGGGCATTGGGAGAGGTGGAAATCTAAGGTAACTCTGAGTTTTCAGGCCTGGAAAGTTGAGAGAATGGTGATGTCATGAACAGAAACATGACAGAAATGGGTATGAACTGGATCTGAGATGGAGGATGATGACTTTGCTTTGGGAGGTGCTGAATCACTGTAGATAAAGATTTGGGGGTCATTTGTAGAAGTAAACTTTCAAATCATGAGTAGATACCAATAAAAAAAAGAGAAGGGCCCAGGACCAAAACACTGGGAGCATTCCTTTGGTGGATTGTGGAAGGGATGGAGAAGCCAAGTCAGAGGAGTGTAGATGACCAAGGGAGGGCAGGGGTATAGGAGCTAAGGGACCCTGGACCACCAATGGGAGGAAGTAGTCCAGGGATTTGGACACTGCCTGGCATTTGGTGGGCTCTCAGGAAAGGCTTTGGAGTTGAACTGAGGGACATAAGATGATAGAGATTTGGTTACTAAGTGGTTCCTAATGAGGACACTTTCAGTGGGAAGTAGCCACATGCAGAGGCTATGAAACAAGGAGATGGTGAGGAACAGAAGCTAGGTGGGTCGATTGTTCTTGAAAGTGGTTTGGTGGAGAAGGAGAATGGACAGGTAGAAGCTTAGAGCACTATATCGGAAAGTTTCTTCTTAAGAGAGATGTGGGGCACCTGGCTGGCTCAGTTGGTAGAGCACGTGAATCTTTGATCTCAGGGTCATGAGTTCGAGCCCCACGTTGGGCCTAGAGCTTACTTAAAAAAAAAAAAAAAGGTAAGAGAGATTTGTAATCGGGAGAAAGTGTGGAAGGGATGGATGGAAAGGAGAGACTGAGGCTAGCTGATGGAAGAGGACTCCAGAGGTGTGGGAAGCCATACTCATTAGCCTGGCAAAGAGGAGCAGCGGGGGGAGGAAAGCAAGCCAGGCTGAGAGGCAGGGAGGTCACATGAGACTGCCTAAGTCTTCTTAGTAAAATATAAAGTGAGGTCACCTGCTCAGAGGAAGGAAGTGTGGCTCAGGGTTGTGGATTTTAGGACGGTGACTGAAGACCGGAACACATCTATGGTGGAAGAAGTGGGGAGTCAGCCTGAGACCTAGAGCGCTAGCAGCAGGAACTGGGCAGCAGTGGGAGAAGACTAAGGCTCTGTGCATCAGGGTGGTAGCAGCCCCAAAGGTACTGATTCTGGGCTTCAGGCTGGCAGCAAGGCAAGGGAAGCCAGGTGGAGGTGAGAGAGAAGCCTGGTGGTCATGAGCAGCACAAAATAAGGCTTCTAAAAGGAACAAATGAGTAGAAAAAGCGGAATTGGACAGAACACTCTGGGATCACTTATTTTCCCACATTCTTCCTCTTTTTGTACATTTACTATCTCTCCCTGTAACCCCAGACTCATGTTTCTTATGATTTGTAACTAGTGTCTCACTACTATTCTAGATTGCGTATTCTACAGTGCAGAAGGAAAAGTAGCGGCAACTGGTCCTAGAATGCAGTGGCTGCTAAAAGTTATTCCGGGCATTGTGTTAAGCATTTTACATACATTACCTTATGTACTGCTCATGAAAACCCTCTGAGTTTAAATAATAAGCTTTTGCTATTATTTTTTAAAGACACAGAGATTAGCTAACTTGTTCAAGGTCACGTGGTTAGTGAATGGTGAGGTCAAGTTTCGGACCCGGACAGGTTGACCTGACCATTTAGCCACTTCTCTAAACTGCCTCCCTGCCAGGACTTGTTACAGTTGGCACAGTGACCGTATTGCTTTTTTTCAATTGCTCAAATTGTCGCAACAACAACTAGAATCCTTGCTGGTCTTTATGGTTTGCAAATCAAGTTCACGCACATTATTTCTTTTGATCTTAACACTCCTGTGAGGTTTGCAGCCACGTGCAGGGAGGAAGGAGTGCGTCAGCTCCAAGACCTCTATGTCTTTAGTCTTTGAAGTTTTGCCATTACAGAGTTGTGACCCGGCCAGAGAGCTACGATTTTTTTCTCTCTTAAATATGCTCGATTCCTTTTATTAAAGGCATTCTCTGGGGTACCTGGCTGGCGCAGTCGGAAGAGTATGACATGAGACTCTTGATCTCGGGATCCTGAATTTGAGCCCCAAATTGAATGTAGAGATTACTTAAAATCAATAAAAACTTTTAAAATAAAATAAAATGAAAAATAAAGGCATTCTCTGCACAGACCTTCTGCTTCGTTCCAGGTCATAGAACTCTGTATGTGGGGGTTCGGATGCCGCTGGGCCGGCAGAGCCATCGCCATCACCGAACGCATGGCCAGAAGCACCGGAGGCGAGGGCGGGGCAAAGGAGCCAGCCAGGGGGAGGAAGGCCCAGAGGCCCTGGCCCACGGTAACATTCTTGGGAGGCAGGGCGGAGGTCCATGGCTGGGACCTTGGTGAGGCTGAGGGAATGTGTGTGATGGACATCAAGTAGGTGGTCTTGATTCTCTAGCCCTTTTGTAGGGTTCTCAGGGCTTGCTTCCAAGAAGAAGAAATGCCTCTAAGAATCAAAAGTATCTTTCTGAAAAACTCATAGTTCGGGCTTCCCAAATCAATTACCATGTAGGCTGAAATCATTTGGCAGAAAATTAACCATTCTTTTTGATCAGATTAATCTGATTTCCAGTTTGTTGTGGGCTTGCTTCAAGTGGTCTTAGTTCATAATTTTTTCCTCCCATTAATTGCTTCCATAGAAGAGCAATTTTTTTTTGGGGGGGGGGAGGAAAATAAAGAAATCTTTTTGCTCTACATTCAGGATTGTTTTCTCTATGTCCCTAAAGTTATAAGGCCCCCAGATGTGCTAAGTACAGCAGAATGCTATTTCTGTTCTAAGTTGGGGCTGGGAGCAGACCTTTCTCTGTGGTTGATTTTCTAGATACACCATCTCAGCGTGTTCAGTTCATTCTTGGCACTGAGGAGGATGAAGAGCATGTGCCTCATGAGCTGTTCACAGAGCTGGATGAGATCTGTATGAAAGAGGGAGAAGATGCTGAGTGGAAGGAGACAGCTAGGTAAGGCCCTAAAATATCCTGGGTCACGATTTGCTTGGGTAGGCAAACGTGTTCCTTTCGGCAAGTGTGACAGGTCTGCTTGCCTTTTATTTCTTCATGGGAGAAGTGATGACTGACATGGGGACTGATGTTCCAGAGTCTTCTATGGGAAGTCTTGATTTCGGCCTCTTTGTGTTGTCTCTGGTGACACCTATGCCAATTGACCTTGATCCTGGGATTGGTGACAGAAACACAGAAACTTTAGGGAGTCCTCTCATTTATTTAGGGCCCAGAGTTGCTCATGGGCTATCTTGATATTATAGGTCTGGCTTAGAAGATGCCTGATGGGGCCACCTTGGTTTGGACCCAAGCAACCAAGCTTAGGTGAACACAGGATAGGTGAAGACTTTTCTGAAGGTGAACCATAGTGTCTTAATTCATTTGGGTTTTGATTCGCTCGATGTTTCATAATTTTTGAGATGTCCTATGGGACAGCCCAACCTCATGGAGACCAGTGGGATTATAGCTAGCCTGATGGTAGGCTTCCTGGGGGTAGCTGTAGAGTGACAATGCTTGCCTGAGGCTCAAACCCCAGAAGAGCCCTCAGATTAACCAGGACCATGTCTGGGCTCCTCTAGTAATTGACCAGTGAACCTTATGGGTGCTAGAAAGCCAGCATACCTGAGCTTCAGGGAGGAAGGCAAGGTGGGTAACTAGCAAAGTGTGACTCTAGCTAGCTTTCACTGGAACAGCTCTTCCTGGATCCTTGCTATATCCTCGAATGTTTGCCATGGGTGGAGAGGATTAGGCAAGCCAATCACCCTGATACCAAGTGAAAAGGCAATTAGTCTTTGCCAACTTGTAAATGTCACATAGAGACTTTTTAAAAAAGAAAAATATTACCATTTTGTTAATCTATCCAAATGATATCAATTAGATCTATCTTTTTAATTACACAAGTAATATGTGCTCCTTATATGAAATCAGAAAAGAAAGATAAGCAAAAAGGAGATGAAAATCATGTATAAATCTACTACCTCAAGGATAACGAGGAAGACACCATTTGGTGTCTTATACATGTGTGTTTGCAGTTTTAAAATTTTCTTTAAATAGAAACGGGAGCAAACTGTACTCAACTTTGCACTGTTTTATAACCTGCTTTTTTCACTTATCAGTGTACCCTGAAAGTGTAGATGAAATTATAATGTTCAATATGATTATTCAGGTATCTTTCATTGTGGCTTACATTAAAGACTCTCTCTTGTGAAAATTCCTCATTTTCTACCTTTGGCATCCAGTTGTTTGTAATGCTTTCAGGTGGCTGAAGTTTGAAGAGGATGTTGAGGATGGGGGTGAACGCTGGAGCAAGCCTTATGTGGCAACCCTGTCACTGCACAGTCTCTTTGAGCTAAGGAGCTGCCTTATTAATGGAACAGTCCTTCTGGATATGCGTGCAAATAGCATAGAAGAAATTTCAGGTAAGTTTAGGTGCGGGAAAACAGAGGAATGTTTGTGTAAGTTAAGAAATGTGGTGTGGAGGAAAGAATAAAGTAGCTGTGTGTCCTCAGGTCAGTCACTGACCCTTCCCAACCTCAATGTCTTCAGCTGGGGGGGATGGGTTTTAAACTAAGAAACTACCTATTTCACAGCCTTCTTATAGGATTCAAACAATAGGGTATTCAGTCTTCCATTTGCCTGTTCATTTAGCACACATTTGTTTTGTATCTATTTATGCTTGATAATGTGCTAAACACAGGGGAATAAAGGTAAGATACAATTCCTACCCTCAGGAAACTCACCTTCGGGGAAATAGCCATGGGACAATTGGAATAAGTGCAACCACAGAGATAAGTCTTGGGAATAATCAGAGAAAGGGGCACCTGTGAATTGTGCAGAGAAAAAGGTGTGAAGGAAAGATTTTTAAACATGGCTGCTAGGGAAGACATGTAAGAAATTGAGCCAAAGTCCCCCCATGGCTTCAGCAGGGTGTGAAGGGCTATGTCTGATGGGATTTCCTGACGCAGTTGAGTGTTGCTACCATGTTTTGGGAACGGCGTTTGAGAAACACCTGGGTGCATGTGAGGGTTATTCCCTCAGCTCGGGTCCATTTGGCTGGTTAAATAGAGATTTCTTCAAACTTTTCTTCAAGTATCCAGGTTATTCTGCCTCTCTGGGGTCACTTGGGGAAGCAGAGGAGGGGTCAGCCCTGATGAGATCCTGTGTCCCCTCTGAAGGCTCTAGGGGAGAGCTATTCCCTGCTTCTTCAGCTTCTAGTGGCTCTGGGTGTTCCTTCTCATGAATGCCTAACTCCATTCTGCTTCTGTCTTCATGCGGACTTCTCATTTGTGTACTACTCTTGTAAGGATATTTGTCAGTATCATCCAAGATGATCTTATCTTGAGATCCTTAGCTTACTTACATATGCAAAGACACTTTTTACAAATAAGATCACAGTCACAGGTTCTGGGAGATTAGTACATAGATGTATCTTTTAGGGAGGGTACCATTCAACCCCTTATTACAAAAGCTAAGAGGAGAGAGAGTTTCAACTCATCAGTGTTAAATGCTGCAGAGAGGTAAGGTAAACATCCATCAGATTTAGCAACTAGAAAGTTATTGATGATTTTATCAAAAATAATTTCATTGAGGTGGCCAAATTGCAGGGGACTGAGAAATTTTTCTTTGAGAACTTTAAATGATAGGAGAGAGAGAGAGAGAAAGAGAGAGAGAGAGGTTTATAAATAAAGGGGGACCTGGGGTGAACATTCTTTTTCTTACTTTAAATTTCTTTTCAAGATGTAGGATCCTGAAGCATGTTTACAATATGGGGGCAATGAACCAATCAATATGAAGATTAAAGATAGAGAAACCATGGATCTTCAGCTTGAATATTCAAAATAGATTTTCTTTATTTATTGCTTCTAGTACTTTGATAGTAATGGATGGAGTTGGGGTTAAGAATAGGTTGAAGTTTTGGGTAGGCTTGGGGATAGGTATGCAGGATTGAAGTATAACTGTTAGAGTTCTTTCCGTTAGATACCTGATGTATTCGTGTTAGTGATAAGGTTAGGTAAACTGGATCAAGTATCACCTGTGAATCAGCACTTTGTATTTATTATCTCATTAATTTTCCTTCACAGGCTTTGAGGATGGTTGATGATATTAGGTCCATATTACAGATGAGGAAACTGAGGTATGGAAAGGTTATGTAACTTGCCCAAGGTCCCACGGAAAGGGGTAGAAGTGGGAAAGAATGTGGGCCTTTAGCTCTAGAACTCAGACTCAGTAGCATGTATTTTGGGATTCTTTTCCCCCTCAACTGTGCTGGGCTTGACAGGTTAAAGGTTGATGCTTGGTGGCAATTGTCTGGGGTACTTAGTTAGCTTACTCATACATGTAGGTTCCTCCTTCAAATTGTCATTTGGAGTATTCTACAGTTATAGTTTGTCTTGACAATCATAGCGATGTTGAAATCTTGGAGGAAGGGAATATAGAGGAACTTTGGCAGATGACAGAACAAAGTGGGTATTAATGTGGGCTTTGGAGTCAGACAGTCTTGGCTTTGAATCCCATCCCTGCAACTGACTAGATGTGAGGTCTTGGGGAATTTTGTAATGTTTGGGCCTCAGTTTCCCGATCTGTACAAATTGCTACAGTGCCACCCACTTCTCAGAGTTTTTATTTGGATTCAATTGCGTAATCTATGTAGAGTTCTCAGTACAGTTCTGGCACATATTAAGTGCTCGACAGTTTCTAATAATGATTTGTCACACAAATCAAGTGTAACTTGCCACAGTTGCTGTCAACAGATAACTCTTTTGGGCACGGGAGCATAAGTTGTACCCAATGGAACTGCTTCCCCTTACTCCGTGCCCCTCACCCCTCACCCCACCTGACGCTGGCCTCTTTGAGTTCTTTGACAGTCAGTTGGAGTATTCATGTTAGTGCCTGCTTTCCAGACCTGATCCTGGACCAGCAAGAACTGTTCAGTGACCTGAATGACAGCATGAGGGTTAAAGTACGAGAAGCCCTGCTCAAAAAGCATCACCATCAGAATGAAAAAAAGAGAAATAACCTCATTCCCATTGTTCGCTCTTTTGCTGAGGTTGGCAAGAAGCAGTCTGATCCACATTCGATGGATAAAAATGGTAAGATTATTAGGAGTGACTGTTTTCTCTTCTTATTAATTAGACATTTAGGAACTAGTCGGAGATGCTAAGTTACTGAAGGGTACAGGCTGTTATTTGTCTAATATGCTCCGCACTCACTTACACACAGTACTCTGGTCACAGGCAAGATGCGGGGGCTGGGACTGATGACCATCCATCTCTTGTGGCACTAGGGATGCATGCCTCAGATAGATCTCGGATAGATCTTAGATTAAGGAGGCAAAATACAGTAGTGTAGGTTCTTGAGTCAGACTTCGAGGTTTGAGATTCAGGCTTCACTCCTTGCAAAGTGTGTGACCTTGGGCAACCTCCTAAATCTCTTGAAGTCTCACTTTCCCCTCTGGAAAATAAGGGTAATAATAGCATCTACCCCATAAATTTATTGTGAGGCTTCAGTACGGTAATCCACATAAATCCCTTAACCAGGTGCATGATGGGTTGTAAACACTCAATGAATTTCAGCTGCTGTTTGGTTTCCTTTTCTGTGGCCAGGCAGGGCCTAATCTACATGTCTCCCTGTCCCCACATTCAGTGAAACACAATGTGCAGGGGATGTGCCTGGGAATCTACATATTTGAAAAGTTTTCCAAAGGAGTCTCTGAGGTGCACTCCTGGTTAAGAATTACTACCTTAATAGAGGAAGAAAAGAGGATCACAAATATGTTCAGGAAGAAGGTGCAGAAGTAGTAAGACTTCTGTCCTCCCTTTACCACTAACTAGTGGGTAAGGAGATATGTATGTGTGGGTCTTAGCTTCATGTCATCTGAACCTCTTCTCTATATGGGCTTTGCAGGAGACATGGCCATAGCCAACCAATGATGGATAGGGTGTGTCGAAAGGGGGATAGGGCAGAGACTCAGGGAGTTGTTTTCTCTGAATAGGTCAAACTGTGTCTCCTCAGTCTGTTCCCACTACAAGTCTTGAAGTAAAAAATGGAGTGAATTGTGAACACAGTCCTGTGGATTTAAGCAAGGTGAGCACAGACATGGGAACTTGGCTTAGAGGCCTAAGCGCATCCCTAGTGGAACCGGGAGTCCAGTTGCTGGAAGCTGGGTAAGCTTTGGTATTTCTGCAGCCTTTGTCTAAGACCAGAACCCCCTCTGCGGGAAAGGAGGCCCCTCTGCTCAGGTCTTCTCCCTTCCACTCCAGCCTGGATGGGGCCCACCAGGTTCAACGTGCTAGAACTGAGAGTAGCCCCTGCTAATCCTCACTGACACAGACCTCCTGATTTTTCCACCTTTTTTTTTTTTTTGGGCACTTGCTCTTCAGCATCTCCTTCTTACCTCCAAGGGTTTTGCTGAAACAATAGTTTTGCTCCTGTCTCCTAAAACTACATGGCGGTTGAGACTCTTCTTCGGGACTGTGACTTGGGTGTCCGAGGCCTGCTGCAGCAACAGTGCCTCCCTGCAGCTGCTGGTGTAAGCCTCGATCTCCCCGCCCCCAGCCTCTGGCTGCCCTGGTCTATCCTTGACTCTAGCTAGAATACACACATGGTGTCATGGCACTTCTCTGCCTGGAAGGCTCCCTGTTTTATTTAGAAAAGCTGAAACCTCTGACAAAGCATTCAGGTATTTTAAAATGGAAAAAATGTGACCTAGAGCTTCAAAAACAGTCTCTGAGAAAGGGTGGTGTAATGGAATTCAAATCAGAACACCGGGATTTAAATTCTCTCTCTTCAAAGCTCCATTGAGCAAGTCAACTTCACCTCCCTGGGTCTCAGCTGCTTCATGTTTTAAAATAAAAAAGTGGGGCTGATGAGCTCTGTTTTATCCACTTTACAGAGTTATTGTAAGGATTACGTGAAATAGTGTGAGAAAACATTTGTTAAATCATAAAATGACAGATGAATGTAAGGTGCGAGAGTGTTGATTGATGTTTGAGGTGACGCTCCTAGGGTGTCAGAGGATTCTTTTGGACTTTCAGGTGGATCTTCATTTCATGAAAAAAATTCCCACTGGGGCAGAGGCCTCAAATGTCCTGGTTGGAGAGGTGGATACTCTGGACCGCCCCATTGTTGCCTTTGTGAGGCTATCTCCAGCTGTTCTTCTCTCGGGCCTGACCGAAGTGCCCATCCCAACCAGGTAAAGACAAGGACCGGAAAACTCAGTGCATTCTGTCTCAAGTACAGATTTGTGTGAGCTCTGGTAGAAGAAACCAGCTAATGCCAAAATTTAGGATTAATTGGAGAATGCTATTTAAAATTCAGCAGTACTCTCACTGGGTTTATATTTGATTAACCTCCATGCAGAAGGATTCTAAGACTTGCAAGGCTATACAGTAGGTACTATACAGTACCTACAGGCTTGGGAATGGAGAATTGCAGAGCATCCAAAGAGCATATCATGGGCTAATCACTTGTTAGGATGGGAAGCCTGAGTCTTAGTCTCCCAGTTTTACAGAGCCGTGTCCCAGGGAAGTGTCTCTGAGCAAAGGTATTGATGTCTTTTTCCACGGTTCTGGCAGGATTTGTAGGTTTGCAAATATGTCCGCATTTGTTCAAAACGCTATTCATGCGCTCTGAAGATGGTGACTCAGGTGATTCAGAGCCCCATTAATTACAGAGTATTCAGATGTCCAGAACACAATTTAGACTCCTCTACTGGGCTTGATCATTTCAACTTCCTTATCCCTCGCCTTTCCCCATCATTTTCTTATTAAAGCAATGAATGAGATTCAGAAAACTTTGAATTTGCACTACAATGGCATGTTTTGAAAAAAGCATTTTTTTCTATAGTAAGGAATTGTGTCTTTGGAAACCCTAAGGATGATAACCACGTTATTGAATGGAGTCCTACAAATAGCCTCCAATGCATACTGGAGCTCTTAGGTCAGGGCAACTTCTACTGCTCCATCATTAGCCTGTCTCCTTTTATTGAAGTTACAACAGTGATTTCTGTTTAATAGGAAAGAGAAATGTTTTGTTGTTTGGAGAGGAATAAGGTGTCACTTCCTTATGTTTACTGACATAATTTATAATTTCTTCCTCTGTATGTGTTGCCAGATTTTTGTTTATCCTATTGGGTCCAGTAGGGAAAGGTCAGCAGTACCATGAGATTGGCAGATCCATGGCTACCATCATGACTGATGAGGTATGCATCACTTCCTGCTTTCCATTCATGCCACAGATATTTATTGAGTCTTTACTCTGTGCCAGGTCCTGTGCTATTTGTTGGAGATAAAGTAATTACCATTCTGGGTAATTATCTTCTGGGAAGCAGTTCAGGTCACTTCTCTAAATGCCTTTTGTGGGAGGACCAAACCTTCTGGGGGTATTTCTTCCTATGTCATCTCTCCCTTTTTGAGTAATCAAGGATGCAGAGAAATCCTTTTCTGGGAAAATTATTATTGCCAATTAGGATACCTACAGAGAAAGATACTAAGGCTGACAACACTCTAGAGAGGATGGTTAATTACCTGCATAAAAGCCATTTACATAAAGAAACCTCACTCTTATTCCATGTAAATGAGACCAGTTTGCATAAGGGTCAGGAGTATGAGCTTGGGCACTGTAATGTGAATGTCCCAAGACAACCAGGTATTTTGGCCACCATGGTGCTGAATCCCCACCTCATACCCTAGTGAGGCGTGCACTGCTCACGTAAGCTACAATGTAAAGTTTTTAAGGCTTGTGTCATAGCGGGTAGAGGCAGATGGGGATTGTGTTTTATCATTTCTCTTTGATTGGGAAACTTATTTCATGGAGGGACCTTCGTTAGTAATTCCATCCAGTTTTTCCAACTATTATGATCTGGAAATTTTCCCATGCATTTTGCCTTTTGTTCCATTCTTTGGAGCGATGGCAATGATACAATGTTAGAGTCTTTTCTTGTACTAACATACATATGGCTAGTTCTTTTTGACCCATCTCATCTTCAGGTTTATGTTTTTTATCCTTTCATCTTTGCATTTTTTTAAATGCTAAAGTTTTCCACATTTCAGATCCACATGACAGAGATAAAAATCATGAGGTTGTATCTGTCCTTCACCATATTCACTGGTGATTGTTTTAAGTAAAGTTATTTTCAAATTTCCTGAGGATTTTTTCTTCCCTGTAGATTTTTCATGATGTGGCATATAAGGCGAAAGAGCGGGATGATCTCCTGGCGGGGATTGATGAGTTCCTGGATCAGGTCACGGTTTTGCCTCCAGGGGAGTGGGACCCCTCCATTAGAATTGAACCACCCAAAAATGTCCCTTCCCAGGTAATGTATGCACATTAGCCAGTGGTGGCTTAGTGCCACTTACTGAGTACCCACCATGGACAAAACAAAGACCATGTGGATATATACAAAATAAATCAAGACATGGCCCTTTTTGGGACATGTAGAATGAACAGAACAGTTATAAAAAATAAGTATACAGTAACATAGGTAGGCTCAGGTGATGTGATCAGTCAGGATTACTCTAGAGAAATTTCGAGTGGCTTTTGCTGGTTTGATGTGGAATGGCAGAGAGGGGAGGGAAGGACATTTCTTGGGAGTAGATTGTGGATGAAGCCATGCAATGAAAAGAGCAAGTTGCGGAGAGAGAGCGAGTAGAGTCGCCCATGCTTCGGCCAGGTTAAAGGTGGGAAAGGAGCTCTTGTACACTAGCCAATAAGCCTGGCGCTTTACAAATACTAACTCAGCCTTGCCAGCAACATCCCCAAGTAGGTATTTTTATCCTTAATTTTTTAAAGAAATAAAACTATCTTCAAAGTTTTAAGGGAAAGTAAGATTACACAGAGGGAGATTTGAAACTGGAACTTAGGTTATAGCTGATGCTGAAGCCTCCATATTTTTGTTTTTGGAAAAGGCAGAGTTAGGAGTCAGGTACTAGTAGAGAGGGGGAGAAATTATATGGTGGTGTTGTTTTTCTAAACTGCCCCAAATCAGTAAATGCATTTGAAAACTACAAACACTTGGGTATTTGGGGGCTGCTTTTGGATTGTCTCATTACCACTCCCCCCTGTTAGCAGGAAGGACAGAAGAGATGGCTGACTTTACTAATTTTGGCGTCCTTTGTTAAAAGGAGAAAAGGAAAATGCCCGGAGTCCCAAATGGAAATGTTTGCCACATAGAACCAGCACCACATGGGGGCCACAGCGGGCCAGAACTTCAGCGCACCGGGCGGTAAGTTCGGGGATGCTTCACAGCTCATGCTCCTTACTGGGCTGAAGGTGTGTAAAGGAATGAGTCATACTCTTTGCTTTCAGCCTTCTTCTCTGTAGTATATTGGCTGGGAATGACTTTCCAAATGGAACCACTGTAATAAGTATTGCAAATATATCAGGTATCGTATTCATTCATTCAAGTTTCTCAAACCACCTACCACAGTCTGTCTCCCCTCCAGTCCTTTCCACACATTGTTCCCTGATTTGAACACTCATCCCCTTCCTTATCTCCTAACTGCCACTTATCCTTTGTCTCAGCTTAGGTGTCACTTCCTTTGGAAAGCCTGGTAAGACTCTGTAGATGAGGTTAGGTATTCCTGCTATGTGGTGTCACAGCTTTGAGCTCGGTCCTCACTCGTCTGCCAGCCTCCTCCTACCCCCCTGGTTATAGCCCTTCTCATACTCAATTATTATTGCTTGATTTGTTGTCTTCCTGCTAGAAAGTTTGCTCCATATGGGTGGGGTGCCCATTATATTCCCAGCACCCAGCACCGTGCCCTGCACAGAGTAGGCACTCAATATCTGATGAACTTGTGAATGAATACTTTTAGAATGATCCCTGTTCTGTAGCATGAGTGGAGTAAATATAGATAAATATCGAGTGATTATTTGAAGTTAAGAAACACCCTTTGGGTAGGCACATAAGTAGTATTTTAGGTGTGTGTATCTCAGGTTAGTCAGTCTACTCTTCTGGGCCAAGATTCTATGGACAGATGCCCAAGGAGAAGGTTCTCTATGGGAGGTTAGGGAAGCAGGTCTCTAGACTCACTTTTATTTGCCAGGTAGGAAGGTAGTAAAAGAGGGTGATATTTTGGGTTGGAGTGACATCTAGGGTCTCCCCCAGATTGTGGAAGAAGGTTGAGACCATAGTTCTGGCCTGTGAACTGTGCTGGTGTCGAAGAAGAGTGGAGATTCTCAGGATAGGACAGTGGTCATGGAGAGAAGCTCTGTTACATCTTCTACTTCCTTGCTTTCGCCTTATTTTTTTCCTCTTTGCTTGAAGTTGCTCTCCTTTTCTATCCTCAGTACTCTACGCAGTGGAAACTCAGGGGTTTTTTTTAGAATTTTAGACAGGCATCTATTTTTCTACTCTTGAAAATTCAGGGAGGAGCCAGGAAAGGAGACTGAGAAGCAGGAGAAAAGGCACTTAACTAGCAGTGTCCGGGGAGGGGGGGGATGTGTTTGTTTCCTGGCTGGAGGAAGGTATTTGAGGATGGGGAAAGATAACTGGGTTCTGGGGAGCGATCATGGAGGAAAGGAACCGTCCTTTGATGGAAGGAGGCCACTGAAATGAGGGAGCAACCTCCAAATGTGAGTTTAACATTTTCTTTAAAGTTGGGAGAGGTCTGAATTGGGTGGGAGGCCTGGTATTGAGAAGCAGTTCAAGGGAACCATCTGTCCTTAGACTAGGTTCTAGGATTGAGACTGTCCTGGAAGAGGTCGTGTTTTTTTTAGGGGAAGAGTCTTGGGTATACCTTTGATAGTATTTCAGACTTGGGATTTATCTTTTGAATATAAATTGTGTCCACACCCCAGGACTTAGAATTTGGAGGTAGTGGAGATGAGTGCAGCAGGATTTCCTCCAAATGATATCCATGCAGAAGAGAGGTTTCAGGTTTCCTTTGATGTCAGATGAGAATAAACTAGAATCTCAAGCCTTTTGAGGGGGTCATTTATAATCAATTCCACAGGGGGTTTGGGAGATCATTAGATTGTATCTCAACAACTATAGAGTCTCAGCAATGGTGCCTGACATCCCAAAAGAGAATCTCATACAGCCAGAATCATCACATGCTTACTCATAGTATCAAAGTACCCTTACTCACAAATTCACATAGGGTGTGAGGAAGCTCTCCCTTCGTGTCTTGTCAGGAAGTTATGGAGGTGATAAGGCTGACAGGAAGGGTTATCTAGGCTCAGAGCCTAAGTCGGCTTGGTGAGGAGATACTTCCTCTTCCTGAGCTCCTAAAGTTTTCCTCAGAGCCCTAGTAGAAGACCTCAAGACACGTGGCCTTTCTCCCATTGTAGCCTTGTAGTGACTACTACAAGCTGACTTATTGCCTGCATCAGACATTATGATTCTGTGCCCACTCTTGCCCCTTTCCTAATCTCAAAGTATTGAGATCACTCTCAAAGAGTGAACATTTTCCTGCCCATGCAGATGGACATCCTGGACATTTCTGGACGTGCCTGGACTGCACAGACCAAAAATATATTAGCAGCCTGGGCTTTGTAGTTCTTCACACCATTAGCTGTATTTCTTTGAGGTGGAAGACCTGCTTTATGCATATGATGTTGTATAGCCTGGGGCAAAACTTGGAGACCTAGGGGATGTTCTACTTGTTGGATGGTGAGGTATATGAAGATGGCGGAGTGTAGATTCTAAGAAGGTGGGAAAGAGACAGGTGGAAAGCAGTACTCCGAGTTCTGTATTACGTGACCCACCATGCCAGGGCTAACACATCGTCTTGGACCTCCCGGATGTTGATGCAAGCAGTGATGCTGACGCATTCCCATACCTAACAAAGAGGAAAATCTGACTAGCCTGTTCCTAGGCCAGAAGCTTCACCACAGGGAGGATACTCTGGAAAGGGTTTTTCCAAGGTATATTTATGTACCTTATTGGGGACGCCGCTTTTGGGAAGGGTTAATGAAAAAAAGAATCAGGAGCTGCTATCGCGATGATCCCCCCCACACTTCACACAGGTTTCTTTCAAAGCACACCAGACAGAGGATGGCTGTCCTGGCCCTAAAGCCCTCCAGAGAGGGGCTCCCTAAGTCAGTGCTCCAGAGCCTAGTGACCCTCTACACGGGTAAGTCCTGTCTTGCATCAAGCTTAAATTCATATCCCTGTGTGCCTCCTACCCCCCAAAAAACTTGAACATCAAGGGTAGTGTTGAAAGGGAAAGGAAGTCTCAAATGTGAAGAGAAGCATCCATGCCTGGTCTTGTGGTAGATGTGCAATTATGATCTGATTTTATGCATGAGTGAGATATTAAGTCTGACTCTCTAAACAGTATTCAGAAATTATTTTATTAATTTATAGTTACATTATCAATAAGACCCTCAAATCTTTTCTTTCTGCTTTTATTTATTTTTTTTAAAAAGATTTTATTTATCTATTTGAGAGAGAGCACAAGCAGGGGAGGAGGGGTAGAGGGAGAGGGAAAAGCAGGCTCCCCGCGGAGCAGGGAGTCCCACGCAGGGCCCGATCCCAGGACCCTGGGATCATGACCTTAGCCAAAGGCAGACACTTAACCAACTGAGCCACCCAGGCACCCCTTCCTTCCCCTTTTAATCACTGCTAGACAAACAGATGTCCTCCCTTTCTATTGGCGTCCTATGAATCCATTTCACATAAATCTTTTGTCTGTTACTCACAGACACTCCTCCCTGAAGGTGTCTCCTGCATCCAGGGGGCTGAGCTATCATGGCAGTGTCTCCAGTTGCCTAGTGGGGTGAGGCTCATTACTGCAGTAGGAGATTATTTTCCCAGAATAATACCCTCCAGAGGAAGGTCATCAATGATTAAGAGGTACCATTCACATGGTACCAAGGTTCTGTGTTGGTAAAGACCCAGAAACACTCATATTGCACCCTAGACTAGTCACAACTGCCTATAAGGTCCTATTTACCTAGAGGAGAAAGCAAAACATAGTGACACTTTATTACAAATTGGAGCCTTGGTTACAAACCCTGAGGTGGAATTCTCACACTCTAGGTTAGACCCTATACATAGCTCCTTACCTAAGCTAGGTTTGCCAGATAGACTAAAAACAAAGCTAGCTTTGCCTCTCTTCCCTAAGCCAAGACCCAGATTGTGATGTTACTGCTGTAAATTAAAGAACGGTGAATCCCAACTATACCCACCCAAACCAGAGGAAAAGAGCAAATGGGTAAGATAGAACAGTATCTGCCCTGTGTCCACCTGTACCCTCATTGCACCTGGCTAGAGGAGAGAGGCCATTCAAATGGAGAGAGAGAGAGAGAGAGAGAGAGAGAGAGCACGTGAGCTGGCTCCGCCTTCTCCCCTGGCACCCAGGTTCCAGGCCTCCTGGTTCTCCTCCAGGCTCCCAGGCAGAGAGGAAGGGCTGGCCAAGCCTCCTTTCATGAAGCTCGTTTTTTGTTTTCAGCTTTTTATTGTAGAACATTTCAAACACATAAGAGAGAAGAGAGAATGGTATAATGAACACCCATGTGCCCATCAACAGTGATCAACACTTTGCCAATTATGTTTCATCTATTTCTCCCCACTAAATTGTTTTATTTTTATGTTTTCTAGATTATTTAAAACCAAATCACCAGTATCATGTCATTTTACCTGTAACTACTTCAGTACGTATCTCTGTTTGATGAGGACATTTTAAGAAACAACTATCATGCCATTAAGAAATCTAACACAATTAACACTGATTCTTTAAATTATCTAATGTTCTGTTCATATTCAACTTTTTGTGATTGTCTTAGCAACATCCTTTTAGAGTTCATTTGTTTGACATAGGATTCAATCAGGGATTGCATTTGGTTATTATGATCCCATTCTATGACAACTCTCCTTCCTTTTTTTTTTCCTGTGCCACTGACTTGTAGAAGAGACCAGGCCATTTGTCCTGTAGAATG
Organism: Callorhinus ursinus; assembly: GCF_003265705.2. Taxonomy (NCBI): domain Eukaryota; kingdom Metazoa; phylum Chordata; class Mammalia; order Carnivora; family Otariidae; genus Callorhinus; species Callorhinus ursinus. The sequence goes on along the minus strand of NW_027397106.1, from coordinate 3,574,480 downwards.
CTGAGTGACTCTTTTTGTGACTCACCTACCAACTTTCACTCTGGTGCAGTGACTCCACTCTTAGAGAAAGTGACCCCGTTTGAGAACACTCCTCCTCCTTGGTGTGGGATATCTTGCTCTTGATCCGTCTCATCCTTGGGAAGTGGAGAGGGGTCCCCGAAGTCCTGCCACCAAGTCCTGTTGATTCTACTTCCTTATTAAGCCCTTGAGTCCATCCACTTCTCCTCATCCCAATCCACTGCCTCCAGTCTCGCCCCACATTCCATTCATTACACCCCTGCCAGAGTGATCCTTCCAGAATGCATGTTTATGTTGTTCTCCTGTTTACAATCCTTCAGTGATATGACATGCCATTAGCATAAAGTTCTAATTCCGTAAAACAGTTTACAAGACTCTCCGGGACTTGGCTTCTCCAGCTTCTCCATCCTCCTCTATTGGCATTGACTCCTCACACTGTCTTCCAGCCGTATCTCCATCAGCCATGCGCTCTCGCCTCTAGGTGGCGCCCGTGCTAGCCCCTCTGCCTCATCTGGCCGACTCCTGGTCCTTTCTCTGAGTCCCTGCGGAAATGTCCCTCCTCCTATGCCGCCTGGGGCACCCTCACAGCACTGCCTATCTCCTGCACTAGACTGCAGGTCCTGGAGAGAAGAGCTGTGTTGTCTTGCTCACTGCTGCATCTCCAGTATCTGGCACAATGCCTGACACAAGTATCTGCTACTACTTGTCAACTGCATGAATGAATTATTATGCTAATTTCTCAACAGGAAGGTGGGTAGCTGTTCAGAGTAGGAAAGTGCATGTGATGGTTTTTTTTTTTTATCTAGACTACATATTATACTAAAACTAACAACTTTAATACCTTGAATTGGTTTTGCACATTTCCTCCTAACAGCTCAGGATTTGAAGTTTGAAGCTATTACTTAATGTCACGTTAATTTTTTCGGAACTTCTTATTGAATGGGTGATATGCACACCCAAATTCATTCTTTTTGTGCTTGGGATAATCATTCAAATTCACGCCCTTAGCTGCAAATAGAATCTGTGCTGACCCCCGAGAGAGCTCTTGTACTTGGGGTCAAATTGCAGGCGAATTATGTCTTCAGTACAGAACACATTTGAAATGCTTTTCAAATGGGTGCTGTTCAGATACTTACACAGAAGAGGGACAATGTCAGAGGCCTGTCTGCCATGTTTCCACAGGCTCTTTGGGGGCTTGATATTGGACATCAAGCGGAAGGCCCCCTGGTACTGGAGCGACTACCGGGACGCACTCAGCTTACAGTGTTTGGCCTCCTTTCTGTTCCTGTACTGTGCCTGCATGTCACCTGTCATCACCTTTGGGGGATTGCTCGGAGAAGCCACTGAGGGGCGCATAGTAAGGACTTTTAACCACTTCTCTTGGTCCCAAACAAGACTGAAAATATTGTGCTGCCTGCCAAGTCCGCTGAGGGGAAAATCCCCTGGGCTAGGACTGAGGAGATTGGATTCTCTCTACTGAGTTACTGTGGTCTTCCGACTTCATACCAGACAGCAACAGTTTTCCCTTTAGAACAGACTCTCTTCTGCTTGATATCAATTTCAGTAGTTGATTGCCCAGTTGGATTACCTGGTGCTCAAAAGATGGAAAATGATATATCAATGTCTTTCGATATTTAAGGTGACTCTGACTGACGGCTCGTAGTGTGAATGGTATCATTGTGCTTTCTATGTATATTTCAGTACTGAATTGAATCGCTGAAGAACAGGACTTAGTTAAGGAATCATATGTGGTTGGATTTGGGCACCTGAATTATCAAAGTGGTATCCATTTACAGGAGTATTAGATAGTGTGTATTCTTCACTCTTGCTAAGATGAAATACAAGCAAATGGCTTGTCGGGGCACACAAGAGAGCTAAGTCAGGAATGTACAGAAGCCCACATTACTGGTTACAGATGGGCTATGGACTCTGATGATTTCTTTTCCCCCCTCAGAGTGCAATTGAATCCTTGTTTGGAGCCTCCATGACTGGGATTGCCTATTCCTTGTTTGCGGGACAGGCTCTCACCATCCTGGGAAGTACGGGGCCAGTGCTTGTATTTGAAAAGATTTTGTTCAAATTCTGCAAGTAAGACATTTGGTTTTCTGAAAACTCTTACTGGATGTGTTATTGTGTTGTTAGGATTGAATGCCAGGATCCTAGGCGAGTATAAGCAGGCAAATGTTACTCTGGATTGTAAAACCCGAAAGAAGAACATCATTTGGTCTGTTGTCCTGCCCCCTGGGTAGTACCGTACCTAAAATAAAGTCTTAAAGAGCTTTATTAATGTCCCTCAGCCATTATTGAAGTCTTGACTTTTTATCTTTAAAAAAAAAGTTCCCTAGCCAATTCAGATTCCACTATTTTTATTTCAAGTCCATTTTTAATTTGGCCTAATATGCCCCCTTCATATTCTGGTTGCTAGTGATGGTAGGGACTTGGCAGTGCCCTTGTTTCCCTACTTTTCCTATAAAATCTTTTCTTCATTTTGCATTAGGAGTAGGAACATGTGGAACAAGGGCGAGCTCCTTTTTCCTTGCTGCAAGAATAAGATCCGAATCACGTTGGCCGGTAACGGCAGAAATGGGTGACGGGCAATTCCTTCCTTCTCCGCTTCCCACGTCCTTGCTGTGGCAAATACCAGCTGCGGAGCAGATCTTTTGTCACAGCTGTCCCTGGGCAACATTTAGGAGGGAAGGACTGTTAGAATTAGGGATAAACTAGGTCACAATACTTGAATGGGTACTATGAGATGAACTAACCACATTTCTGACCCTTTGTCTTGTAATTCATCCATCCATACTTTCTGATGAACCTTGGTCTTGTTTCAGAGACTACGCTCTTTCATACCTCTCCCTGCGAGCTTGTATTGGACTGTGGACCGCCTTCCTGTGTATTGTCCTTGTGGCGACTGATGCCAGTTCCCTTGTCTGTTACATTACCCGCTTCACAGAAGAAGCGTTTGCCTCCCTGATTTGCATTATTTTCATCTATGAAGCCATAGAAAAGCTGATTCACCTGGCAGAGACCTACCCCATCCACATGCACAGCCAGCTGGACCACCTTAGCCTGTATTAGTAAGTATGCTTTCTGCTTTGTCTTTTTTTTTTTTTTTTTTTAATTGAGCAGAAGGCCTGAGTTTATTGGCTGGATACAGTGAACCAGGCAGTACTTGTAGTTTGTGTTAAGGAATAAGGAAGGGTCTTGGCCCCTCTCACTGGGAAATAGGGCTCAGGTGGGGATGTGGAGACCTGGGGGAGATGCCCGAGAGGAGAACAGTTAGGAGTGATGATGGAGAGGATGGATTAAGAGTGAAACTCAGGGCATATGAGAACTGCTTTCCAGAGCATGACTTTTGGTTCAACCATGAGACAAAAATAGGCTGCAAAGGGAGCGGGAAGAGTTCAAGTGAGTTGTTGGGAGGGACTTCTTTTTGCAAGGATTTGTGAGTCCCTGGACCATGTTATGAAGATTCTCTGCAAGTATGTATAGGCTACTCTTAGGTATCATTAGGTAGAGATATAACAGTAATTCCTTAGAGTTCCATGGGCCTCTTACTTTGTTTCCTAACAATCTAATAACCTATTTACTTACCTAGGGATTTCAACCCAAGAGACCATTTTCTTCACATGTTTAATACAGTTTGGATCAGCTGGAAATGAAACCCAGTATTTGGCTGTGTTTTCAACCATCTAGGAGAGTCTGGCCCTATAAAACATTTCTTCTCTGGAATTGTGTTCTCCAAATTATGACTAAAGATCCTCAACCTTTAGCTCTATCCATCAAGTTCCCTCCCTGCTGGCTGTACATTTCTGATGAGGAGGGTCTGGTTGTGAAGCGAACAATTTCAACCTGAAACTGTCTGAGCAGAGAGAGCAGACTGCATGGAGGTGTCTCTCACCTAGCCACAGACACACTTCTGTAGATTTTGCTTATCCATTTATTAACCTTTTGAAGGTCTGAATTCATAAAAAATTTGTTAGAATTTTGAAATTATTTTATTACAAAATAACAACCATTAGGAGGTATGATTTTTAAAGCCTTGTGGATTGCCGATGGGTATTGGGGTAAGGTTCATTCTTTGACCTTTTTAAAAATCATATATTCAGGGGCGCCTGGGTGGCTCAGTCATTGGGCATCTGCTTTCGGCTCAGGTCATGATCCCTGCTCCGCGGGAAGCCTGCTTCTCCCTCTCCCACTGCCCCTGCTTGTGTTCCCTCTTTCACTGTGTCTCTGTCAAATAAACAAATAAAATCTTTTAAAAAAATCATATAGTCATTTAAAAATATTTGTTGAGAACCTACTATGTGCCAGCCACTGTTTTAGGCCCTTGAAACATAAGGCATGACAGACGAAGGATCTACCTTCCTGAGGCTTATATCCCAGTGGGAGAAGACAGACAAACGTAAGCAGCCCTGGACTGAGTAGACTTTGGATCAGGACACTGGAATTCTGTGTTAATAAAGCTTAAGATGGTATTTTTCTTAGTTGCATTCCACTGTTGGAGCTGTGAAGCTAGAACTCTCCAACTCTTTAAATGATTTTATGTTAGTATGTGTTGAACTGATTTTTAAATTTTTTAATTAATTACTTAATTTTTAAAAAGATTTTATTTATTTGAGAGAGAGAGGGTGGGAGGGAGAGAGAAAACACAAGTTGGGGGAAGGGCAGAGGGAGAGGGAGAAGCAGACGCCTCCCTTACCTGGGGCTCCATCTGAAGACCCGGGGATCATGACCTGAGCTGAAGGCAGACGCTTAACTGACTGAGCCACCCAGGCGCCCCTGGAACTGATTTTTTAAGAGCAGTTTAGGTTCACAGCAAAATTGAGCAGAAGATGCAGAGAGTTCCCATCTACCCTCTGCTCCCACACATGTGCAGTCTCCTCTGCTGTCACCATCCCATATACCAGAGTGGTAAGTTTGTTGCAACCATTGAATTTACATTGATACATCATTATCACCCAAAGTCCATAGTTTATGTTAGGGTTCACTCGGTATTATACATTCTGTGGGTTTTGATGAATCTATAATGACATATCCACTATTATAGTATCATACAGAATAGTTTCACTGCCTTAAAAATCCTCTGTGCTCTGCCTACTCATCCCTTGCTAACACTCCAACCCCTGGCAACCACTGATCTTTTTTAGCATCTACATAGTTGTGCCTTTCCCCCAATGTCATATAGTTGTAATCATGCAGTATATAGGCTTTTCAGACTGGTTTTGTTCACGTAGAATTATCTCCTTGAAGGTCTTTTATGTCTTTTAATGCCTTGATAGTTTGTTTCTTTTTAGTGCTGAATAATAGTCCATTGTCTAGGTATTCTGTAGCTCATCCATTCACCTACTAAAGGACATCTTTGTTGCTTCCAAGTTTGGAATTGATTTTTTTTTAAGGTTTATTTATTTATTTTAGAGAGAGAGAGAGAGAGAGAGAGAGAAAGAGAGCATGGGTTGGGGTGGGGGAGCAAAGGGAGAGGGAGAGAGAGAGTCCCAAGTAGACTCTGTGCTGAGTGTTGATCCATGACCCCGAGATCACAACCTGAGCAGAAACCAAGAGTCTGACGTTCAACCAGCTGCGCCATCCAGGCACACCTGGAATTGATTTTTTATACTTAAATATAGGACTTTATAGCTTTCCCAATTACTTTTCATTTTGTCGGTTTCCTCCTATTACAATCTGTTGAGATCTTTTTGTATTTTAATTTTGTGATACTAGATGGTTAGAAGGCATGCTTTTTAAATTTACAGATGATACAAAGTTGGTGGGAATGGCTATGTAGTTGTGTATACTGGAAGCCAGTTCAAGCATGAAGCATTTTGGGACTGGGAGGTAACATGGTGGCCAGTAGGACAAGTCTGATCTGGTCTGGTTAGATGAAAGAGGAGGCTACTGTGGTGGGATATTACCAGGAATAATGCAGTGCAGAGCTTGCATCACAATTCCAGGAGACTCTGATTTTTATTTTTTATTTTTTTAAAGCGTTTATTTATTTGACAGAGAAAGAGTACAAGCCGGGGGAGTGGCAGGCAGGGGGAGAGAAGCAGGCTCCCCACTGAGTGAGGAGCCCCATACCCAGGGATCATGATCTGAGCCCAAGGCAAACCTCACCCGACTGAGCCACCCAAGCATCTCGAGACTCTGATTTTTAGAGCAAGAATGTGACGGGATATAGGGAGCAAGAGGGAGATAGCCAGGCTTGGAGGAGACTGTTGAGAGCTGACTAGGGTATCAGGTCCTCCTTGCTCTGTGGATTGAATTTCGAGGGAAGGGCCTGAGAGAAAGAAACTAAGCAGGAAACCACCAGGGCTCATTGTGGGCACATGAGGCACCGAGCTTGGTTGTTGGCACAATTTAATTCAAGGCCCACATGCTGATTTGTGTCTGTCTTTAGTAATGGCTGACTGAAAAATAAGGATGTGGTTGGGTTTACGCATGGGCCTCAAGCAACAGGACCAATCTCAGGGATCTGAAGCAGGCAAAGGAGCAACAAGGCAGGCTCTGACAGAGCCTTTAGCCCAGTCATGGCTAAAAGTATTTAAAGATTTTATTTATTATTTATTTGCCAGAAAGAGAGAGAGAGCACGCACACAAGCAGGGGGTAGCGGCAGGCAGAGGGAGAAGCAGGCTCCCTGATGTGGGACTGGATCTCAGGACCCTGGGACCATGACCTGGGCCGAAGGCAGACGCTTAACCGACTGAGCCACCCAGGTGTCCCATGGCTAAAAGCATTAATGGAGTACTTGGCTGCTTTCTTCAGGAATCTTTTTCCTTTTCCCCTTAGCTGCAGGTGTACTCTCCCAGAAAACCCCAACAATCATACCCTACAGTACTGGAAGGACCACAATATCGTGACGACAGAAGTCCACTGGGCCAACCTGACCGTTAGTGTAAGTCTGGGAGCTGCGTTACGGCACTGTGACTGCCAGGGGGAAGCTCGGTAGCCCTTCTGCAAGGTCTGGCATTTTCAAAAAGAAAGTTCTTTTTTATTTAAAAGGCTCTTACTGACCCTTTCCGCCCCCCTTCAGAAGTTGTCTTGTATATAAAGGGAAAAGAAGATTGCTTTCCTCTTCTCTCCCAGACGCCCCCTACCCGGCGACCCCGTGCTAGGGATACGTGGGCATGACACCAAGCAGGGCGGGGGGCACACCCAGATGCAGTGAGGCTTGAAGAACATTCAGACTGCGAAGTGCTCTGTCATATAAACACTACACATTGCCAGGGCCCACCCAGAACTGCATGCTTGCTTGGGACCATCCTGGCTTCATTTCCAAAAGTGCCTAGGGATGAGAAGTCGTTGCTTGGAAGGGGCCGGTGTAAGCGGGAGCACCACGCTGCATGGAGGTCGGGCGGACGCGGCTGGCGGCCTGCACTCCCCACGCACCCCCGGCCACTGCCGGGTGACAGCGAGCGGTGGGCTTCAAAGGCCAGAGCTGTCGATTCCCTTGTGCCTGCCTCTTGTCACCCAGAATGCTTGTTCCTCCAGGAATGCCAGGAGATGCATGGAGAGTTCACGGGATCTGCGTGTGGCCATCATGGGCCCTATACTCCTGACGTGCTCTTTTGGTCCTGCATTCTCTTCTTCACCACCTTCATCCTCTCGAGCACCTTAAAGACATTTAAGACAAGCCACTACTTCCCAACCAGAGTAGGTAGCATGCTCACACATTGCTTTTGCATTAGATTTCTAATGTAACAGAGTTGATTCTCAGCCTCCACGCTGCCTGCTGGGTGGAGTGGCAGGTGGCAAAAGCTCTACATGTCCCGGTAAGCCACACTATGGCATTCTCTTCTTCCAGTGTCTGGCAACCTTTCATCAATGTGTGGTGTGGGATGAGGCATTAATACTTAAAAATTTTGTTTAAAAGTGCCAGGTGATGGGTGCCTTGCTGGCTCATTCAATAGAGCATGCGACTCTTTTTTTTTTGTTTTTAACTAGGTTCCACGCCCAGCGTGGGGCGCAACCAAGGGCTTGAACTCACAACCCTGAGATCAAGACCTGAGCTAAGATCAAGAGTCAGATACCTAACTAACTCTAGCCACATTAGGGGTAGAGATTACTTAAAAAAAAAAAGTGCAGGTGGTTTAAGGTGGTTCTCTAAAAGCTATTAACTCTCATTTCCAGAATGCTGTTAAGTTTCATTTCCAGAATACTGGGACTTGTAGCATACAATAGCTAGAGCTGGCTCCTAGATATAGTAAATTGGGATGATCACTTTGGATGCATAGGGGACCCCAAAGTCTCTTCCCAGGGATGGCTCTTGTGGCAGCTTGTGAAATCACTGGTCACATTGACAGCAGCAGCCTGAGTTGGTTTGCATGACTGTTTGAAGCCTCAACGATCTTTCCTGATGCAGATGGCAGATGCCCTGTTTTAGCAGGGCAGAATTAGAGGCTGGGTGTAGAGTGGCTAAAAGGGACCACTTTTGCTTTGAAAGGGGGTTCAAATGAGGAGAAATGGTGGTTTTTCTGTAACTGAGGTTTCAATCAGGTGCGTTTGCAGAGCAGGAAGTCCGAATGGGTGGGGAGCTCAGTTGATTAGATATTTACAGTACACACATGCATGACTAAAACACATTCTTAGATTTCAGTGAGACTACATGGTAGTTAAGGGAAACACGTATCAAATAAGTTTCGGGTCATTGTTTCTGGTCTGGACAAATAGTTAATAAGTGGCAGTTCTCTACTAGCTATTTGCCCAGGCCTAGGTTAAGTGCTAGTGGGGATATAAAAGAAGTTTTTTTTTTTAATTTTTATTTTATTTTATTTTTTTAAAGATTTTATTTATTTATTTGACAGAGAGAGACACAGTGAGAGAGGGAACACAAACAGGGGGAGTGGGAGAGGGAGAAGCAGGCTTCCCGCTGAGCAGGGAGCCCAATGTGGGGCTTGATCCCAGGACCCTGGGATCATGACCTGAGCTGAAGGCAGACACTTAACAACTGAGCCACCCAGGCGCCCCTAAAAGAAGTTTTTTATTTTTTTTTTTTAAAGATTTTATTTATTCATTTGAGAGAAAAAGCGAGCACAGGAGCAGGGGGAGGGGCAGAGGGAGAAGCAGACTCCCAGCTGAGCAGGCAGCCTGACCTGGGGCTCGATCCCAGGACCCTGGGATCATGACCTGAGCCAAAGGCAGACATTTAACCGACTGAGCCATCCAGGCACCCCAAAGGAAGTGTAGAATATGGTTTCTGCTATCATTTAGGAAGGGGAAACATATGAAGCATACAGGTCCATATAAGACAGCAGTATAGAGTTGGGTGTCAGGGCCATAGAAGTTCAGAGGGGAGAGGGCCACTGACCCCAGGCTGGTCCCCCCAGATGAACCCAAAATGGCTCATGATGGTGGGAGCAGGTATAGGTGCAGAGAATTTGTGTAACATTCAGAAGAAAACTAATAAAACCAGGTTCAGGGAGCCGGAAACCTCAGGTTTCAAAGGAAAGCAAAGTCAGGTTAAGATATATTTTGGCTTAGATATATTTTGCTCGATCTCTGTTGGAAGTTCAGATTAAGGCAGGCACTGGGCATTTTAGAGGCATTGTATTTTATTAAAGCCACACTAAACTATAAAGCCCTCTGGGGCACAAAATGGTGAGAAGTGCTATAGAGAAGATGAAGCAGGGAAGGAGTAGAGGAGGTGCCGGAGTGGAGGGTGGTGTCATCAGAGATGACCTCAAGGAGAAGGTGATACATGCGTGAACATAAAGGGGGTGAGGGAACTACCCGAGAGGCTACCTGGAGAGAAAGCATTCCAGGTCTCTGAGCAAGCACAGAGACCCTGAGGTGGGAGTGAGTTTGGCACATGTAAGAAACAAGACAGTGGTCTGTGTGGCTGGAGCAGAGTGAGTGAGCAGAGAAGCCCTAGAAGCTGGGTTCAGGGAGGTGATGACTGCAGTGTGGGGGCCTCAGAGGCCAAGGCCTTTTGGGTGTTCACCTCAGTGAAATGAGGCACCATTTCAGGGTTTTCATGGAGGAGTGACCTGATCCAACTTCTGTTTTCAATGACCAGTCTGGCAAGTTTCAAGAAGGTCAGAGCAAGGTCTTTATTTTTTTATTTTTTTAAAATTTATTTATTTGAGAGAGAGAGAGAGAGCATAAGAAGCAGACTCCCAGAGGGGAGGGGGTGGGGGGATGTGTTAGCCTGGTGATGGGTATTAAGGAGGGTGCGTTCTGCGTGGAGCACTGGGTGTTATGCACAAACAATGAATCATGGAACACTACATCAAGAACTAATGATGTAATGTATGGTGATTAACGTAACAATAAAAAAATTTAAAAAAAAAGAAGCAGACTCCCCATTGAGTGGGGAGCCTGATGCAGGGCTCTATCTCGGGACTCCGGGATTGTGACCTGAGCCGAAGGCAGCCACTTAACTGACTGAGCCACCCAGGCTCCCCAAGGGCAGAGCAAGGTTAAGGGTCTGCTGTACTTACCAGGACAAGAGCTGATGGTGAACTTGATCAGGATAGGAACAGTGGAGGTGGTGACAGGTGCTCAGATCCGGGATGGATTATGAAGGTGGAGCCAACAGGACTCGTGTGCAGGTAGATGAGGTGTTGGACATGAGGGAGAAGAGGAGTTGATGCTGCTGCCAAGGTTCTTGGCTGGCACAAATGGACCTTGGCTGGTCCCAGAAAATCTCATTCCAAGTTCTCAGAACTCTTGCCTATACCTGGGCATGAGTGCTCCAAACAGAACTCTTCACAGTCTCAGGGTGGTGACATGAGAGTTTGTTGGATAGATCCTTCTCCCCCATCATATCCACACTTTTGGGGTATTAACTTGGGCATGTTAACATATTCCTGTTGTTGAAATATGCTTATATTAATTCAATTATAAAATGAAAGCATGCTTCTGAGGACTTTTAAAACTTTTATAATACTAAATTCTTTTCTACTGCATTTAACCTAATAAAACACTTTTCCAATCCTTTCTCATGCCAGGTACGCTCCATGGTGAGTGACTTTGCTGTCTTCCTCACTATCTTCACAATGGTGATCATTGACTTTTTGATTGGAGTCCCATCACCAAAACTTCAAGTTCCCAGTGTGTTCAAGGTAAACAACTTTCAGGGCACATGGTGCCCTCACGTGGTTTCCTAGAATCTGCCCCCAAGTTAATCTCAAAGGCCTTAGCATACCCGAATCCTGTGTTCTGCAGTGCCCTCCATCTGCACTTTGCTCCTCATTCCTTACCTTTTAGAAGAGCAAACTCTTCAGGCTTGGCTGAATTCAAGCCCGAAAAGTCCGAGAACAGGACCCTAAAGTGGTTTAATGAATGAAAAGTTACAATTTAAAACAATGGAATGCCCATGTTTACTTAAATACATACCACATTTGGTGGAAATGTGGGGTCCCTGGAACAAGTATGGTTAACAGCTCTTTCATGGAGCATCAACTCTCTAAGGGCACCAGAAGGGATGAAGAAGCTGGATTAGGACTTGGCCCCTGTCCTCAAGGATCTTGCCATGTGAAGAGGTGAGTGGGCCAGGGGGCTTTACCCACAGTGTAGCGTTCCTGCCAGAGTAATCAGGACAGCTCTTCAGCCCTATTTCATTGTTTCTTTGTGTAACTCTCTATAATCTGTTAATATATTGCCCAAAATACATTTACCCCAAAGATACAAATGTAGTGATCTGAAGGGGCACATGCACCCCAATGTTTATAGCAGCGATGTCCACAATAGCCAAACTATGGAAAGAGCCTAGATGTCCATCAACAGATGAATGGCTAAAGAAGATGTGGTATATATACACAATGGAATATTACGCAGCCATCAAAAAATGAAATCTTGCCATTTGCAATGACGTGGATAGAACTAGACGGTGTTATGCTAAGTGAAATAGGTCAATCAGAGAAAGACAAGTATCATATGATCTCACTAACATGAGGAATTTGAGAAACAAGACAGAGGATCATAGGGGAAAGCAGGGGAAAATGAAACAAGACAAAACCAGAGAGGGAGACGAACCATAAGAGACTCTTAATCTCAGGAAACAAACTGAGGGTTGTTGGAGTGGAGGGGAGACGAAGGGATGGGGTGGCTGGGTGATGGACATTAGGGAGGGTAGGTACTGTGGTGAGCGCTTTGAATTGTGTAAGACTGATGAATCACAGACCTGTACCCCTGAAACAAATAATACATGTTAATAAAAAAAATTTAAAAAAATTTTTGCCCAAAATATATACAAAAAAGTCAAACAAATGATCATATGGGGGACTCTAGATCTGTTTCATTTGAGGGGCACTGAGTAACACAGAGGATGGGAAGCTGAGCTCGGTTCCACAGGCCCCACAAGAGCAGAGGGGAGGGAAAGCCTGGGGGTCCTCAGTGCCCTGAGAAGAATCCTACAACGAGAAGGCAGGAGAGTCTGGGGAGGAGAAGGAAGATGGGAAGAAAGGCAGTCCTTGACTTATAAACATCCCTGTACCATGCGCCTTTGTCTTCCCTTTCTTTTTCTCTCCCTCCCTGAAATAGGCCTGGTTAAAAATATCTTTTTCCATATTGCCTGAAAAATTTTAATTTTATTTTGTTAAATGCACTGCAATGCCATCAGTTAGAAATTTGTGGATTAAAAAACACCCTCTTTAAAAATATAATTCCTCCAAGAATATGTCATTTTCACCTTTGTTTGAATGAGTGCAGTCAGCTTTTTCTCTAATACCTGGCTGAGGTCAACCCTCCAGGAGGAATGGATTTTGTGTAAAAATAAGTAATTTGAGAACATTAAGTAGTCCTTGGAAAGGTTCCCTGATGGGTAGGCTTAAGATAGTCAGAAGGTACTGAATTTCTGGGACATCTGGGAAGAAGGCCTCTGGGAGGTGGGAGGGGGGATACGGGAAAATGGGAGAATGTCAAGGAAAATGTTGCTCATTGGCAGGCCTCGCCTTCAGGAAGCAGAGAAGAAATTTTCTTCCTTCTTTCCTTCCCTATTATGTCACATGGTCCCTGGTGATTAAGACCCAATCCGAAGGCCGGTACTATTACTAGTGTGTTAATGTCAGTTGGAGCTTTTTTTTTTTTTTTTAAGATTTAAAAAAAATTTACTCATTTGAGCGAGAGAGTGTGAGGGAGTGAGAGCACTAGCAGGGGGTGGTGGTCAGAGGGGAGAGGGAGAAACAGACTCCCTGCTGAGCAGGGAGCTTGATCCCAGGACCCCGGGACCGTGACCTGAGCTGAAGGCAGACGCTTGATCGACTGAGCCACCCAGGCGCCCCGTGTAGGTCAGAGTTTAGTAAATTTTTGTGTTGACCTGAGAATTTAACTATCACTTAAAACGTTGTTCCTAAGGAGACATGGATTCTATAAACTTTCAGAACTTAACCCATTCATAATTTGGGATTTGTTGGCATTATTGATCAGTCTTTGAATCCTAGAGTTGTGACCAATATGGACCCAACTACTTTGGATGTAACAGTCTTTGCTTTGTTCATTGAGTTTGGGTTAATTCTGGGCCACTTTGTATCCCTGGCCTTTTATCTTCCATTACTACTTGCCAAACAAGGGGAGCTTTTCTTCCCCAGAGTATCCTGGAGGGGGTTTGAGGATCTAGGAGAGTTTAGGTATGTCATTAACACTCAGACAAGATTTATGAACAGTAGTGGTCTTACAGTGGTATTGGAGAGGGTCCTAGACCTAACAAGGCCCCAAGTTCAGTAGTCTTGGGCTCTTCTCTCAAGTCTCTAGTACCTGGGCTCCTGTTTCACATGCTTTCATCCCTGGACTAATACAATCTAAGCCCATGAGATTCCAAGCAACTGGCTCTACTCTGCTTTTATTTGTGCTGTAGACATACATTATAGGCTTCTGGAGGGGAGCAGTCCAAAATCTGGAGGAGGCTAGTCAAAATTATTTATATTTGCCTTAATTATAATTGTATTAAAATTCTTTTTTGACAACAGATTTTGTTATTTTACTTGGGCTAATGTTCAGATAAATTTTTTTCTCTGTATGTGGGTTTGTAGAGTAGGGGAAGGAAGTGAAGGATTAATGAATATTTCACAGGAAGTTGATAATCGAGGATCGACTCAAAGGGAATGTGGAATAAGGGCATAGATTTCTTAAGGAGTTGCTCTATTTCATGACTTTTTTTTTTTTAAGATTTTATTTCCTTGAGAAAGAGAAAGCAAGTGAGACAGAGAACACGAGCAGGGGGAGCGGCAGGCAGAGGGGGAGGGAGAAGCAGACTCCCTGCTGAGCAGGGAGCCCAAAGTGGGGCTCGATCCAAGGACCCCGGGACCCTGACCTGAACTGAAGGCAGATGCTTAACCGACTGAGCCACCCAGGCGCCTCACATGACTTTTTCTTTTTTAAAGGATTCTCATTTAAGAATAAAAATAATGTGGATATTGTGATTCAGTTTGATCTATTTTGCCCTAATGACTATAGTTAAAATACAAAAATAAAACTTTGTTTTTTTCCCCTGTAGCCAACAAGGGATGATCGAGGGTGGATTATTAGCCCCATTGGCCCCAATCCCTGGTGGACTGTGATAGCTGCAATTATCCCAGCTCTTCTCTGCACTATCTTAATATTCATGGACCAGCAGATCACAGCTGTCATCATTAACAGGAAGGAACACAAGCTCAAGGTAACAAAAGTTCTGACCTAGAAGGACAAATGGCAGCCTGTTATTTTTTTTTTTTTTTTTTTAAGGTAAGCCCTTTTAGACCAGGAACGATAGAACCTGGATTAAAAACAGTCATGGAAGGAGCTCATAAAGGGTTTTCAGGGGTTTCCAATCCCTCCATTAGTGACAAAGATTGGTTTGGAGATGAAACCAGAGTAAAGCATGATGGAATGATGTGAATGAAGGGAGCTTGTACTCCATTACTGTCCTTGCAAACCTGTGGGGAAGGTGGGTGGGCAAAATTCCTTGTGGTCCCTACACAGGCTTATCTTTCTGAGGTTCAGTTCAGGACTTGGGCCACTGTTTCCAAGAGTCAGATATTCTCCCACTGGTGTCCATTACTGGGGTTTCCAGACTGAACCTTGAGCCCAAGGATTCTAAGGAGATAGGGTTGATTCCAGCACATTTACTAGTGAGAGGCTTCATGCCTTCATCTCTGTTCTTTCCTTATATAGAGTAGGCAAATCCATTTTGTCAAGGATCTGGGAGTGTTTGTAAGAAGCCATTTATCTCCAACTCGGGTATTGTCTACCATCTAGACACTAGGACGATCAAGATGTGGCTTGGCCTCTGGTTACTCGGCCAAGAAAAGATGAATCTTTGAATGTATGAGATTCCGGGTGAGATCTGAGGGCACTTGAATAAAAAATGGATATGGCACGTATGGGATAGGCTAAGGGTTCTTTTCTTTTCTTTTTTTTTTTTTTTTTCTCCTTCTCTGTTCCCTCCAAACCAGGACGGGCTGGAAGACTCGTCTGGGATCCCTGGACCCCTTCTTCCTTACCCATATACCCCTTCCTGCTTTGGGACTGAGACTCTTAGCTCACTGTTCTATGCCCCACTACAGCCAGCCCACGGGTGGTGACAGATACTCTGTTTCCCCACAGAAAGGTTGTGGTTACCACCTGGACCTGCTGATGGTGGCCATCATGCTGGGTGTCTGCTCCATCATGGGCCTGCCCTGGTTTGTGGCTGCAACTGTCCTGTCCATCACACACGTGAACAGCCTCAAACTAGAATCTGAGTGCTCTGCTCCTGGAGAACAACCCAAGTTCTTGGGCATCCGAGAACAGAGAGTGACAGGCCTTATGATCTTTGTGCTGATGGGCTGCTCAGTCTTCATGACAGCCATATTAAAGGTAACCATTCATTCACACATTAGATAAATATTTAGTGCCTGATTTGTGTCAGGAATTCTGTTAGGTACTGGGAATACAGTGATACACCAAAGAGATAGGTGTAGAGATTACTTAAAAATAAAATCTTAAAAAAAGAAAAAGAGGGGCGCCTGGGTGGCTTAGTTGGTTAAGCTTTTGACTCTTGATCTCAGCTTGGGATCTTGGATTCAGGCCCCGCGTTGGGCTCCACTCTGGGCATGGAGCCTACTTAAAAAAAAAAAAAAAAAAAATGAAAGAAAGAGGAGGAGGGAGGGAAGGGCAAAAAAAAAAAAAAAAAAAACAAACATGATAATTATAGAATATGAAAATGATGAAAGGAAATATATAGTGTTCTATGGTGCCTTAGAGAATTAAGGGAGTGCTGTTTTAGTTAGTGTGGTCAGAGAAGGCTTCTACAGAGATGGTATTTAAGATGAGATGGAGCCAGCCATGCCACGGATGGAGGGAGCCAGCATGGGGAAAGGGAGAATAGCAATCTAGTCAGGCCCTGAGATGGGAAAGAGTGATATGTGTTCTAAGAAGTATGAGGGCCATGTGGCTCAAGGGTATTGTGTCAAGGCAAGAGCACGTAGGGGCAGATCATGCAGGGCCTTGTTGACTCTGGTAAAGTTAATCTTTGAAGGGTTAACTTTCAGGCAAGGGACATGATCCATTTAATATTTTTATTTTTACTGATTTTTTTAAAGATTATTTGAGAGAGAGAGAGAACAAGCAGTGGGGAGGGGCAGAGGGGGAGAGAGAGAGAGAGGGAGAAGAAGACTCCCTGCTGAGCAGGAAGCCTGATGCGGGGCTCGATCCCAGGACCTAGAGACCATGACCCGAGCCGAAGGCAGACGCTCAACCGACCTAGCCACCCAGGCGCCCCTCCATTTAGTATTTTTTTAAAGATCACTCTGGCCAATGTCTAGAGAATAAGTTTTTAGGGTTGGGAAAAATAGAGGCAGAGTTGCTAGTGAGGCTATTATAAGTAGGAGATGCTGGTGACTTGGGTAGGGAAGGGATGGAGAAAAGGCATGACTTCTGTATATCTTGGAGGCAGACCCAAAGTCTTGCTGATTGACTGGACGTGGAATGGAGTGTGGAAAATGGAAAAATCAAAATGCCTGCTAGGTTTCTGATTTGACCATCTGGGTGGAGAGTACTGACATTTAAGATGGAGAAGACTGCTTGAAGGAGGAAGTGATTTTGTGAGAGGTGGTGGGGCTATGGTCAGATTTTGGGTGAGATATCCAGGAGGCAACTGTGTGAAGAAGCTAGAGGAAGGTTCTGGATTAAAAATATAAATGTGGGAGTCAACAGCACTTAGTGGTACAGCCATGGGAGTAGATAAGATCACTCAGGGAGAAGGGTAGATATAAAAGAGAAGTAGGCCCAGAGGCAAGAGCGGAGTCTAAGGAGCTCCAATATTTAGAAGTCGGGTAGAGGAGGAGATAGCAACAGAGACCCAGAAGGAGCTGCCAGAGAGGTAGGAGGGAAACCAGGAGGGTGTGGTATCAGGAAAGCCACGTGAGGGGAATGTTTCCAGAAAGAGGGATTGGTTAGAATCTGTCTAGAAAGATAAAGACTAAACCAAGCCATTGGATTTGGCAACATGGGGGCCTAACGGGACTCAACAAGAACAGATTCCATGGAACGATAGGGCTGAAGTTGAATTACAGGGAAGTGAAGAGCAAATAGGTGAGAAGTAAAAGAGATCGTGAGCAGACAGCTCTTTCAAGAGATTTTTCTGTGAAATGGAATGGAAAATGGGCAGTGGCTGGTGTGAGATGTGGGGTTAAAAGAGGATTTTTGGAAAGATGGAAGATACCTTGAATGTGAGAAAAAGATATTTGGTTTTGTAGGTGTAAGGCTTGCATCTGGGAAAAATGGGGTGAAAAGGAAAGCTCTATGGCTATATCGCCAAGCCCCATTACTTGGCTCCCTTGCCTCCTTTCTCCTTCTTTTGGTGAATCTTCAACCACCCCAGCTTGCATTGTGAGTGCTATTTAAGGGTGACAGTTGAGAGAAATGGTAAAGGATTTGAAACCATCTTCCTGGCCCCTTACTTTCCACCCAGTCCACCTCTCCTCATGCCCCCTCCCCCCCTTCTACTCTCTGTCCCCAGCCTGGTCCCCACTCCCACCTCTGGTCTAGCTGCCATTTGGAGGAGCCCAAAGGTTGCTGCTCGTCCAGGAAGGTAACCACAAAGGCATGGCCTGTGGGCATCACCGGGCCTTCCTAGAACTGGCTCAGAAGGCTTCTTTCAGGAAGCCATTCTGTAGTTCTACAAGCAAGGTTAACACCAAACTAAGATGTCTACTCACGCTACAGTTGAAACAGCATAAAATCCAGTGGGGATTTTTCTAGTTCTGAGAGGAATTATGTTTGGGAATGTTCTTTAGCTTCAGAATAAAAGCAAGTCAAGTTTAGTCTTTAGCTGTAAGACTTCCCTTGCCTTCATTCCAAAGGCCTCATTTCCCTACCTCATCGAGTTGCCCTGAAGATTACTGATGAAATGTGATAGGTGTGTATGTATATTCAAGGGCAGTTAATGACGTTGATATTTCTCCCCAAATCATTTCCTCTCTGATACCTCCCTATTCCTGCCTCTAAGTCACTGGTTAGCAGAAAGTAAACTTTTTAGTCCATGTTAAAACATGCCAAATCCCTGAGATGATTGATTATGTAATTAGTTTTAAAAGTTATCAGTTCTGTAAAAGAGGGATGTGTGTGTGTGTGTGTGTGTGTGTGTGTGTGTGTGTGTGTGTGTGTCTGTCTGTCTGTCTGCCCATCCCCACGGAGGTGGAAGAGCCAGGTAGGGGTAAAATGTGAGGCCTATGATTTAACCAGGACTGGATTACTATTATGTGTAATCATTTCATCTCAGAACAAAATGATTTTTTTTTTTTATCATTGTCAATGCTTCTGATTTTGCTTCTCCTTCTAAATCATGCAAAGGTAGCAGAAACTAATGCAATGTTTATGCAGTGGTTTGGGAACTTTGTTTCCTTCTTGGAGATTTAAAAGTTTATGATACCTAATTTAATTTCTGGTCTTTTTGCCCTTTTGTCTTCAGTTTATCCCAATGCCAGTACTCTATGGAGTTTTCCTCTACATGGGAGTTTCCTCACTACAAGGAATTCAGGTATTGCGTGGTTCAGCTAGGGCAACGGCTTCGCACTGCGAGCTCATCCATCCTGACTGGGGAGGGAGGGCTCTCCCAGGGACACACAAACCCGTTCCTGAGAACCCCTTTCCTAGGCTTGCCAGTTAAAGCTGTTTTAGACGTTTCTTTGGGCATTGGGCAAGTCATTTGGACAGTCAAGTTGGCATAAGGGTACAGAGACTTTCAGGATGGCCTGGCTTGATGTCATTCATGGTGCCAGTCATTCGTTAGCTATTTAACAGACAGATATTAGGCTTCCACGCATGGATGGCGCTAGTTGTCGGGCCGGGGCTGCAGTGTGAGCGAGGGAGACGGGACTGGTAGCAGTGGGGGCTGCTCCAGGTAAGCGGGTACCACATCCTGTCATGCTCTGTCTTTGCCCATCTGTCAACTCATTCCTCTGAATCATTTGAACGTAGAAAGTCAGGAGCTGGCCACAGATAACGTGGGCACCCCAGAAGATTCGATAACTTAGTTTCTTCTATTGGTGGCTGGTTCCTCTTTGTTTTTATGGAATGTCCAACAGTCATTCTTACCCACTGAGTTTTAATGTGACCTTGGGCAGGTTATTGAATCCCTCTGGGTCTCTGTTTTCCTTTTTATTCATTTTTAATTTAATTAATTTATTTATTTATAGAGGTTTTTATTTCTTTATCTGAGAGAGAGAGGGAGTGAAAGAGAGAGAGAGCACAAATGTAGGGGAGAGGCAGAGGGAGAGGGAGAAGCAGACTTCCTGCTGAGCAGGAATCCTGACATGGGGCTCCATTCTAGGACCCGGGGATCATGACCTGAGCAGAAGGCAGACGCTTCACTGGCTGAGCCATGCAGGTGCCCCTGTTTTCCTTTTTATAATATAAGGATGGTCATATGTTCTATATCCAGAATGTTATGAAGGTTTTTTTATCTTTTTATTATAAATAATCAATGAAAACCTTCAAATTCCTCAAAGAACAAGTAAGACATTTGGTTTTGATAATAAGCAGAAAGATGGAACTGGCTTATTTTATTTTCAACGCTCCCTGAGAAAGATCTGTCAGGATCCAGTGTGGGATAGAAGAAAGAAATTTTAACCTAGAATTAGAAAAGATGGATTTAGGGACACCTGGCTGGCTCAGTATTATAGAGCATGTGACTCTTGGTCTCAGAGTTGTGAATTCAACCCCCGTGCTAGGTATAGAGATTACTTAAAAAAAAAAAAAAACTTAAAAAAAAAAAAAAGAAAAGAGGAGCACCTCGGTGGCTCAGTTGGTTAAGCGTCTGCCTTCGGCTTAGGTCGTGATCCCAGGGTCCTGGGATTGAGCCCCGCATCGGGCTCCCTGCTCCGCGGGAAGTCTGCTTCTCCCTCTCCCTCTGCCTGTCACTTCCCTCTGCTTGTGCTCGCTCTGTCTCTGTTTTTCTCTCTCTCAAATAAATAAAATCTTTAAAAAAGAGATGGATTTAAATTTTGACTCTGTCACATCCCACCCTCAGCCAAATTACCTATACTCTCTGAGACTCAGTTTCCATTTTTGTCCGGTGGTAGGTAACCTTTCAAAGCAGGTGATATAAGAGACATGAATGGGCCTCACAAGGCTTCTGACTCAAAGAAACCTCCTGAAAATAAATGCCAGTTCCCTCCTTTCAGTTCTTTGACCGTCTGAAGCTCTTTGGGATGCCTGCAAAGCACCAGCCAGATTTTATCTACCTTCGACACGTGCCCCTGCGCAAAGTGCACCTCTTCACCCTCATCCAGCTCACCTGCCTGGTCCTGCTCTGGGTCATTAAGGCATCTCCAGCTGCCATTGTCTTTCCAATGATGGTGAGTTTAACAACGTTATTATTTATTTTAAAAAATCGTGATGAAATATACACAACATGAAACATATCATCTTAACCATTTGTAAGGGTACAGTTCAGTGGCCTTAAGTACATTTACGTTGTGGTACAACTATTGCCACCATACATTTCCAGAACTATTTTATCTTGCAAAACTGAAACTCTGTACCCATTAAACAATGACTCCCCATTCCCCCTCCCCCCCCACCCCTAGCAACCACTATTCTACTTTCGGTCTCCATGAACTTGACTACTTTAGGTGCCTCATGTGACTGGAATCATAAAGTATTTGTGTTTTTGTATCTGGCTTATTTTACTTATTAGCATAATGTCTTCAAGGGGTTCTTCCATGTTGTAACATGTGTCAGAATTTCCTTGTGAAAGGCTGAATAATATTCCTCTGTGAGTGTGTGTATATGTGTGTATATTTGTGTGTGTATATATATATATATATATATATATATATATACACCGCCTTTTGGTTATCTGTACATTCATTGATAGACACTTGGATTGCTCCCACTTTTTCGCTATTGTGAATAATGCTGCTATAAATGTGAATTGTACAAATATCTGTTTGTGTTCCCACTTTCAGTTCTTTGTGGTATATACCTAAAAGTGGATTCCTGGATCATATGGTGATTCCATTTTTAATTTTTTGAGGAACGGCTGCACGATTTTATAAGTACATGGGGTTCCAGTTGGTCCACATCTTTGCCAACACTTACTTTCTGCTTTGGGGGTTTTAGTTTTGTTTTTTGGATATCAGCCATCCTAATGTGTGTGAAGTGCTATCTCATTGTGGTTTCGATTTGCATTTCCCTAATGACTAGTGAGGTTGAGCCCCTTTTCATGTGCTTTTTTTTTTTTTAAGATTTTATTTATTTATTTGACAGAAACACAGCGAGAGAGGGAACACAAGCAGGGGGAGTGGGAGAGGGAGAAGCAGGCTTCCCGCGGAGCAGGGAGCCCGATGTGGGGCTCGATCCCAGGACCCTGGGATCATGACCTGAGCCGAAGGCAGACGCTTAACGACTGAGCCACCCAGGCGCCGTTTCATGTCACCGTTTCATGTGCTTATTGACTACTTGTATATCTTCTCTGGAGACAAGTCTATTCAAGTCCTTTGCCCATTTTTTAATCAGATTGTTTTTTTGTTGTTGTTCTAGGAGTTCTCTATCTATTCTGGATATTAATCCCTTATTGGTGGCGAGTTTTCTGGTTGGCTTTTGCAGGAGCAGCATTATTTTGGGACCTTGAGGTGTGACACACGTGTGAGGCAGCTTGCCATCTTTACTTTCAGGCCCATCGGTCTGTCTCCCTCCGTCCCTCCCTTTCTCTTCTCTGTCTCTCATCACTCTCACATGGAGAGGGTTCTTCATGTTTGCAATAATTCGATAATTTGCCTGTTACTTCAGAGCAACATAGTTCCAGTTTAGAATTCATTGCAATCAGAAGTGCCTGAAGTGGTGGAAATGCACTGTTTTAAGCCACTGGAATTTAGGAAGAAGTTGGCCCAGCACTGAGAAGTGATTGGGACAGCCTTACCTCCTCCCGAACTGAAGCAGAGGCTTTGGGAAAGGGACTAGGGAAGCTGAACTGTGTGTGGTACCACAGACGGCAAGCCATTCCCTGCCACTAGGGTGCGGAGGAAATCCTTGCCACCTGACGTCCTCACGGTCTCATTTCCTCTTGTTACCTTCCCCTCTCTGGCTTACCCTGGGCCATGAGGCTGCGGAGCATTCTGTGGGCTGTTTGAAAATGACCCAAAGGGTGAGCCTCTAGAGAGAAAGGGCAATAGGGGTAATGTTTGGTGCTTGTTTGGGGACTTCTGAACTCTTACTGGGAGAATATTCAAGGGTGAGGAAAACGGGGGTCGGGGGGGTTCTTCTCCCCTCGTCTCCTACATATGTACCTCCTGATGGGTCTCTCAATTTTGTCAGAGTTCATGTAGGTTTCTGCATTGGGATGTTATATTCAGGGGTTGACTGTTTGGTTAAAGAAACAGCAAATGCCTGACAACCCCTTGGAAGGGATACTATTGATGTTGGCTTCATTGAGAGAGTAGTTGTGGACACAAGGGAGAAACGTGAACGTAAGAAGCCTGATTTGCCTCATTCCTGTCCAGCCACCTGATGTAGCTGGTGAACACCAGTCACTCCAGGCCGGTCATTCTGGGTTATTATTAATTCCCCTTTGGCAAAAAAGGCCTTTTATGGGAAAAAGGTGGAGGAGCAGTTGAGGCACCCTGTCCTATGGACAGTTGAGGAAATTAGCTGTCGGATTTTAGGCAAGTTACTTTCTCTCCCTGGGCCTCGGTTTCCTCATTTGCAAAAGGAATGTCAGGCAAGTCCTGAGGGCAGAGACACAAAACACTAGCGATTCATGATGCAGGCATGAAGCAAGGATTTTGTGGGGAAATGTCAAGGCAAAGGATCAGAGGGGATTGTGACGGTCCTTCAGAGTCCCTTCCTGCCATGGTGAGGCATGCGTGGGCTGGGCGTGGCTGGCGTCAGCCATAGCTGTGTTCTGGCAAATGCTCTCTCCCCCAGGACTGCCCTGCAGCCTTTCCTGCAGGTCCCACCACAGGAAAAGGCAACTCTTCAGGCCCTCTGAGGATGAGGGGTGTCTCTTTTCAATGAGGACATTAAATTGGGTGCTCTCTAAGTTGTAGGGTTGTTATGATGATAGTTAAATAAAATACTACATAGAAAACACTCGCCTTAGTATCTGGTACAAAGAGGGCACTCCATAATAGGCAACTATTATGATTACTATGAGTTTGCTTTTCCTTGAAATGCCGTAGTGTTTAACTCCAGGAAGGAAATGAACTCCTTTAATTCCCTTTCTTTATTTTTCTTCAGGTTTTGGCATTGGTCTTCGTCAGGAAAGTCATGGATCTCTGTTTCTCTAAACGAGAGCTGAGCTGGTTAGATGATCTCATGCCTGAAAGTAAAAAGAAGAAGTTGGATGATGCCAAAAAGAAGGCCAAGGAGGAAGAGGTCATGGCTCTTGCACCAACTGTACACTTCGGGGCAGCCTCAAATTACAGAACAAAGGAAGGGCCACATGAGAAGGCAGCATGTCTGGAATCCCAAGGGTTTATTTAGGAGCTGGGAAGATTACTCCAAAGATGTTCTTAGCTGAGAATGGATGAAGGATTCTTGTCCTTATCTGTCCTTTATTTTTGGTCCCAATAATCAGTTTTCTTCCCCTTCGTTTGTCTCCAGTCTCCTCACCAGGTTCATACTTAGAATATGAACATAGATTCTGCTCTTATTATCAGATCTCATGGTTCGTGTTCTCCCAAAAGTCCTAATTTAACAACTATACAAAACCTATTATTTGTTATGTACCTAATTGCAGATGGTGTCGTGGTTGGCACCGTGCACAGATAACTTGCATAGGACTTTCTGTCTTTCCTCATTTCCCTCAGCACTTGGCATCTGCTGTCCACACAATGGATCCTCAATCAATGGTCTATACATGCCAAGAATGGATGTGTAACAGATGAAAATATCAGACCAAGAAATGAATGAGCCAGAAAGTGTTTCCAAATACAGTTAGTGCCTGAAATAGTGTCCTTTGAAATGCATTTTAAATAACATTTTCCTCTAATATCTTGAATTTTTAAAATCTTGTATTATTTCTTTCCCAGCTCTACTGAGATATAATTGACATATAACACTGTATACAACATAATGATTCACTGTATGTATCTATTGTGAAATGATCACCACAATAGGGTTTGTTAACACATTCATCACCTCACATAGTCCCTTTTTTTTGTGGTGAGAACTTTTAAAATTACTCTCTCAGCAACTTTCAAATATACAATACAGCATTGTTACCTCTGGTCACCATGCTGTGCATTCCATCCCCAGGACTTATGCATCTTATAACTGGAAGCTTGTACCCTTTGACCACCTTCACCCATTTCCCCCACCCCCAGCAACCGCATCTGTTCTCTGTTTCTGTGACTTCAGGTTTTTTTTCAGGTTCCACAAATAAGTGAGATCATATAGTATTTGTCTTTCTCTGTCTGACTTATTTCACTTAGCATAATGCCCTCAAGTTTCATTCATGTTGCTGCAAATGGCAGGATTTCCTTCTTTTTTTTTTTTTTGAGATTTTATTTATTTATCTGACAGAGAGACACAGCGAGAGAGGGAACACAAGCAGGGGGAGTGGGAGAGGGAGAAGCAGGCTTCCCGCCGAGCAGGGAGCCCGATGTGGGGCTCGATCCCCAGACCCTGGGATCATGACCTGAGCCGAAGGCAGACGCTTAACGACTGAGCCACCCAGGCGCCTTGGATTTCTTTCTTTTTTATGGCCGAATGATATTCAATTGTGTATATATATACACAATATATATTACCTTTTCTTTGTCCATCCATCCACTAATGGATCCAACCTAAACAACTTAGGTTGTTTCCATGTCTTAGCTGTTGTAATTAATGCTGCAGTGAACATGGGGATATAGAGATCTCTTTGAGGTAGTAATTTCATTTCCGTTAGATATATACCCAGTAGTGCAAATGCTGGATCTTACAGTAGTTCTATTTTTAACTTTTTGAGGAGCCTCCATGCTGTTTTCCAGGGTGGCTGCACCAGCTTGCATTCCTACCAACAGTACAAGAGGGTTCCCCTTTCTCCACGTCCTCGCCAGTACTTACCTCTTCTCTTTTTGGTAATAGCCACTCTGACAGGTGTGGGGTGTTATATCATTGTGGGGTTTTTTTTAATTTCACTTATTATTAGTGATGTAGAACACCTTTTCATGTACTTTCCGGCCTTTTGTATATCTTCTTTGGAAAAATGGCTATTTTTAAATTGGATTATTATTATTATTATTATTATTACTATTATTATTATTGCCATTGAGTTGTATGGATCTCTTGTATATTTTGGATATTAACTCCTTACCAGAAATGTGGTTTGCAGATGTTTCCTCCCATTCCATGGTTTCCCTTTTCATTTTGTTGCTCATTTCTTTTGCTGCACAGAAGCTTTTTAGTTTGATATTGGTCCACTTGTTTATTTTTGCTTTTGTTGCTTGTGCTTTTGGTGTCATATCCACAAAATCATTGCCAAGAACAATGTCAAAGGACTTTTTCCCTCTATTTTCTTCTAGGAGTTTTAGTGTTTCAGGTTTTACATTTAAGTCTTTAATAACGTTTTGGGGTGATTTTTATGAATGGTGTAAGATGGAGATCCACTTTCATTCTTTTGCTCATGAATACCCAGTTTTCCCAGCGACATTTATTGAAGAGACTATCCTTTCTCCACTGAATATTCTTGGCTCCCTTGTCGAATATCAGTTGACCATATATGCTTGGGCATATTTCTGGGCTCCCAAGTCTATTACATGTGTCTGTTTTCTATTATTAAATGAATTTTAACAATTATAAGCACAGAAGCAATGGAGGAAAACTTTAAATAGAAGATTGGTAGAGGGGCGCCTGGGGGGCTCAGCTGGTTAGACAACTGCCTTCAGCTCAGGTCATGATCCTGGAGTCTCGGGATCAAGTCCCACATCGGGCTCCATGCTCGGCGGGGAGTCTGCTTCTCCCTCTGACCCTCCCCACTCTCATGCTCTCTCTCTTTCTAATAAATAAAATCTTAAAAAAAAAAGATTGATAGAAATCACTACATAAAATGTGAAGCTTTCAAGTGTCCCAAAACTCTATAAACAAAATTTAAAAATTATATATACACATGCGTGCACACGCGTGGACACACAGAGGCATACCTCATTTTATTGTGCTTCACTTTATTGCACTTCATAAATATTATGTTCTTTACAAAGTGAAGGTTTGTGGCACCCTTGTGTCAAGTGAATCTGTCAGCACCCTTTTCCCAGCAGCAACCGCTTGCTTTGTGTCTCTGTGTCATCCTTTGGCAATTCTTGCAATATTTTGAGCTTTTTCATTATTATTATATTTGTTATGCTGATTTGTGATTAGAGTTTATGATTCATTGAAGGTTCAGGTGATGATTAGCATTTTCTAGCAATAAAGTATGTTTTAATTAAGGCATGTACGTTGTTTTTAGACACCAAATAGACTACAGTATAGTATAAACATAACTTTTATATGCACTGGGAAGCCACAAAATTCATTTGACTTGCTTTATTGTAGTAGTCTGGAACCAAACCCATAATATCTTGAGGTATGCCTTTATGTACATACATACATACATACATACATTTATTTACTGATTTATATAAAATTTTAGGTAGTGATATGTTTGAAGAAGAACATGAGTGAGGGAGTTACTTTATTTAGGGTGATCAGGGATGACTGTAAGGAGACATCTCATCTGAAATCTGAATAAAGTGAGGGCAAGTTGTGAGAATATCTGGGAGTAGGAACATTCCAGGCCAGGGGGACAGCAAATGCAAAGGTTCTGAAGCAGGAATGAGCTTGGTGTGGTTAAAGAACATGAGAAAACCAAAGAGCCTGGAGGGAAGAGAGGTAGCGGGAGACTAGCTAGAAGTCTGTGGTAATGGCTCAGGCAAGAGGCGAAGGTGGTGAGGCTAAGGGAGAGGTGCTGAAGCGGCTGGCTTGGGGACTGCCTTTGAAGAGAGAGCTGACAGGTTTTGCTAACGTGTAGTGAGCATGGGTGAAAGAGAAGAATCAAGGACAAGTCTTAGATTTTTGGAGTGAACAGTTGGATGAGTGGTTGTGCTGTTTATTAAGCAGTTTGGGGAGGAGAATCAAAGCATCTCTTTTGGATGTTAATTTTGGGGTGGGCAGTAAACATTATACTCCTTATCTTCCAAAATGTCTAAAGTAAACACGTATTTGTTAATACATGTTTTACTTCATAAAGTCATTTTGAAAACTAAATGAAAGAAAAATGATGAAGACTTCACCCCAAAATTTCATATCAGCATCCAATATTTATGTTCATTATTTTATGTTCTCTGCAAGTTCTTAACATAGTTTTCTTTTCTTTTCTTTTTATTATTTTTCTTTTTCCTTTTTTTAAAGATTTTATTTATTTGACAGAGAGAGACACAGCGAGAGAGGGAACACAGCTCCCCCCAACAAGAGGGGGAGTGGGAGAGGGAGAAGCAGGCTTCCCGCTGAGCAGGGAGCCCGATGCGGGGCTTGATCCCAGGACCCTGGGACCGTGATCTGAGCCGAAGGCAGATGCTTAACCACTGAGCCACCCAGGCGCCCCTAAGTCCTTAACATAGTTTTCATGTAACTGTAATAATTGTTTATTTGGGGGGAAGGTAATTTTTTTTTATTTTCCCCCTCAACTTGATTTCATAAGACACTTTCATGTTTCTATATGTCTATATAAACAACAATCATATTTATTATTTTAATGACTGCATAATATTCTATAATTTTTTCTCATAATTATTTTAAACTTTCTTCCTTTGTTAAAATTTATAGTTGTTTTAGGACTTACTACTAATCATACTACTTTAAACATCTTTGTACATATTTTTTCCTCTGTAATGGTTTTCTTTAAATTGATGGGATTATTTTTTTTAAAAAAACATTTTGTTATGGAATATTCAAACATACCCAAAGGTAGAAAGAACAGTCAGTATTCATATTTCCCCAATTGCCGTATTGTTTTTTTAACAATCTATTTGAATCAGGATCCATATAAGACCTATATATTACAATGGTTGATATGTTTCCTAAATCTCTTTAGGGGGCCCTTTGTATCTTTTTTTTTTTCTTTTTGTTGAAGAAACTAGGTTTGTGACCTGTAGGATTTTCCACCATTTAGATTTTACTGTGTCCCTTGGTGTCATTTAACAGCACGTTCTTCTGTCCCCTATATTTCTAATAACCTGGTAGCAGGCTCTAGAGGCTTATTCAGATTCATTTTCTTTCTTCTTTTAAAAAAATACTATTCCATAGGTACAAAGATCTGGTTGTGTCTTTTTTGGTGATGAGCCAAATCTATGAAAGAACATAAGTATACTCTTTCAAAATAAATGTGAGAGAAATTAGGTAGAAATTGTGGTGAGAGAAATATGGGTGGTGTAGACTCCTGGTCTTACTTGGTCTAAGATAGAATAATGTCTTCTTCTCTTGCAGGAGGCTGAGAAAATGTTAGAAATGGGGGGAGACAAATTCCCCTTAGAGAGCAGGAAGTTACTAAGTAGTCCTGGAAAGAACAACAGTTTCAGGTAAAAAAACTCCCCAAACACCAGGGAGATCACTGTTTTGGTTATTCTGTAAACACGTGGCGTTGTGATGGGGGTGGTCACACATGCAGTTGCTGGTATAAAGAGCTAAAGTTCAGCCTCCCAGCGCCAACCTGGGAAAGTAGCTGTTCCTTTCATGGTTTCCTGAGCACCTGCTATGTGCCAGGCATCACACCAGGTGCTGGGAGTCACCAGAACAGAGGTAAGGGAGCCCATGTACTGAGCACCTTCTCCGTGTTAGGAATGTGCTAGAAGCTTGACTTACGTATTCTCCTTTAATCTTTACAACAATTCTCTGATGTAAGCCTCGTTATCCATGTTTGTACAATGAGGAAACTGAGGCTTGGAGGGTTTGGGGTAATTTGCCCAAGGTCACAACACTGCTAAGCAGCAAGTTTAAGAGTCAAACCCTAGTCTTTGCATTCTTCAGGTCACTGCTCCCTCTCCTTTCTCTTGCCATTTTCCAGAGATGAATAGGATATGGCTTTTGTTTCCAGAGAGTTCTCAGCTTGGGGGGGGGGGCGTGAAATTCACATGTTTGGCCAGCCTTCGGTGAGGGGCAAAGGCAGCCCCTCCGCTGTGACTCATGGCATCTGGGGTCCTAGGAGCCAAGGGAGAACTAACCTGGGGTCTCCCAAATTCCTTATTTCTGTCAGTGATCATCTTATAACTACAAGTTTGTACCCTTTGATCCACATCTTCCCTTTTCCTCCACTCCCCAGCCTCTGGTAACCACCATTCTACTGTCTGTTCCTATGAGTTTGACTTTGTGTGTGTGACTGACCCCAAAGAAACGGAATCTTTGGACCTTAATAAGCTTTCTACAAGTTGTGAAGGAAGTCGCCATAGACTTTGAATTCTCTGGCAGCAAAGTAGGAGCAATGTTCCCTCTCTACTGGGATGCTGCCTCCTCTTCTGGCCTTTTAAAGTGATACTGCTGTCCAGTCTGTAGAAAATTTCCCAGTCCTCCAGGGTGCTAGGAGACCAAGGGCTGGATTCAAGGCCTTGACTCTCCACTTACTGACGTTTGACCTTGGATGATCACTTAGCTCCGGGAGCTTTGGTTCCTGTGCTTTCACAATGAGGATGTGAATAATTTCTGATCTGATAGTTAAGATCATAGATTGTAAGAATCCTTTGTAAACTACAAATGGAAAACTTTAGGCCACGTAAGAGAGAAAGCGTATGAGGAATGCTTGTTAGGACCATGCCGGGCACCTGGCGAGCCTGGCACCAGCGAACATTCAGTAGGTGGTAGCTCCTGAAGTTGTCCTCAGCACCCCCAGAGGGGCCCTTTGAAGGAGGGCATGATTGTGGGGGCAGAGCTGCCCTCCACTTGGCACCCTAGCCCAGTCCTCAGCGGCACCAAGTGGGCCACCTTGCCCCTCTACATTCCAACCACCTCGCTCCTGGTGCTGCTGAGAGCTGTCAGCTGAGCTCCGTCAGACCTACTCTCTCCCATCCGGTGGCGTGGTAATCGTGACAGACTGAGATATGTCTTATATTTGTATGTCCTACATTTACTGTCCTATACATTGATTTCAGATGTGACCCCTCTGAGATTAATATATCTGACGAAATGCCTAAAACTACAGTCTGGAAAGCTCTCAGTATGAACTCTGGAAATACAAAGGAAAAGAGGTAAAGAGAACTATAATTGTTGGTTTTTATTTATTTCTGGCTTTTAAAAATAACAATTATGTTGAAAGTGAAATATATCTTAGTTGCAAAATTGAATTGTCTAAAAAATATCACTTCTGGGACTGCTGCTAACCCCACAAGACTTGCTAGAAGCCTAGGAAAAGGAAACATGTTTTCTCACTATTTGAACAGATGTGCTCTTTGGAGCTGCCCATTTACACAGCCCCGAAGTGAGGAGGGGATTATTTGGGGATGTAAATTTGCTTTATTTATTTAGTCACCTTAATCCTCTTTCTAAAAGTTCCCATTTCAGGGGCGCCTGGGTGGCTCAGTCGGTTAAAGTGTCCGACTCTCGGTTTCAGCTCAGGTCATGATCTCAGGGTCATGAGGTCGGGCTCTGCACTGGGCCGAGAGCCTGTTTAAGATTCTCTCTCTCCCTCTCCCTTTGCCCCTCCCCCAACTCGTGCATGTGCTCGCTCTCACTCAAAAAAAAGAAAAAGAAAAGAAAGAAAAAAATAACCATTCAAAGTTCCCATTTCAAAATCTCCCTGGTTACTGTAACTGCACAAACTGGAAAGTGGCTAAAATGTGCAGAGAGTGTCGATAGTATTGATACAGACGTTTAACTCATTCCATAATGAGAATTATTGCCAAGAAAAGATTTTGAAATATTATCACAGTTTTCTTATTTGGGAAACGAAATTCTGTATATCATTTGCCAATAGACAGATCAATTTTCATCAGCTTACTGAAGAAAATGGAAGGACTTGAGGCATCTTTGCCTTCACTGAGGTAGGCTATGTCCCAAATCACTTGAATAATTTAGTCCAAACACCATTTTAATTTAAGAAGTCAGTTAACTAAAGGCAAAATCTTAGGTCTGTATGAAAGGCAACTTTTCTAGTTAAGGAAAAAATAAAAGCAGTAGGCTAGGATTTAGGGGACCTGGTCTAGGCATCACTCCGTGTATAACCTGGCAGGCTGTTGTTTCTGGGACTCAGTTTATTCAGCAGTAAAATGGGGATGACAATGACTAACTGCCTCACTTACAAGAATGTTCTGAGGAGAAGCTGAAGTACTAAGTTCTTTGAAAAGTCGCAGCCACCGGTGGGTGGTATTGGTAGGCTCTTTCTTCATCGAATGGGTTAAAATAAGTCTGTGCTGAATGTGAGTGAAATAAAGAATCTTGTTTCCTTCAGAGGAAAATCCAGGCAGCTGTCGAAATGTATAACGCACATGGTTATTTTTAGTCGAGAACTAGTCTACTTGTAAATGAACTTAAAATATAGCCAGATCCAAATTGTGGTGACATCTTCAAAGTATTGTGTTAAAAGCAGGAATGAATCATGTGTTCCCTTTTTGTCTAATTGTAACACTTTTATTCAGTCTCTTCAACTAAAAGTCTTTGCTGGGAAGGAAGATTTGGGCCGTGAGGTGCCTCAGGGAAGTTCTGGTTACAGAGAGGATGTTGAGTCTCTCAGAGAAAAAGCAAGACCAAGTCTGGCCCTGTCCACGGTCATGTCAAAGCCATGCCGAAGCATTCAGTTATCCGTGCTGTGCATTGGAGGGCAGCCAGCCATCCCCATACCAGCAGCCAGTCACCAGATGTGCACGTGGAAGCAGAAGACCACCTCGTGTTGGTACTTCTCTTCTTCTTTTCTCTCTCTCTTCAGAACTGCCACCCGTGAAGACCCAGCTTCCCATCTTCCAGACATTTTCTCTGAAACTCTCTGCTGGCGTGCAGAGCCATATGGATCCATTCTGCCACCGACGATTCCTTCAGTGAGCTCCCTCTTCCTAAAGGATGGGGCGGGGGAGTAGGAGGAGAGCAGAGAGAAAAGGGAAGACTCTCCAGTCCCGGAGAACCTGCAGGCGCCGAGGCAGGCCTTGGTTTGATGCCTCCTCTGGGGGAGGCTGATCAGACCCAGAGGCTGTCAGGAGGGTCTGCCACTAGGAGGTCAGGGACCTGGGCATTGGCAGGGCCCACCACCGCGGCCAGAAGATGCCTCTGCCCCAGGCGCGTCTGTATCGCTCGCTAGCATAGCAGCCCGCGTAACTTGGCAAGAACCTTGGATGAGGACAGGGCCACGAGGGACCCTGGAGTTGCGTAGCTCAGACAGGAAAAAGCTCGGGGGAAAATCAGTAATGATCAGTGCGGATGAGCAGCTTCTCTTGGTTTCACTGAGGATGGGCTAAGAGAATGAACTTCAGTTGCTACAGAAGGAGTTGGTTTAGACACCAGGAAGGGCTTCCTGGCCCGAAGATTTGTCATAGTATCTGCTTTCTAGACATCTGGGAAAGGTTTGATAATAGTTGTTTGTGAGTAGAAAGGGAGATAAGGTGTTTTTATTGGCCATGTTGTGGAAACATCCACGTTTTGCTGCTGTCTCTTGAGGATACATTCTGATTCCACTCCAGGAGAGATCCAAGTGCTTACGTAATGTCTCCTTAGCTGCCTTAGTAGCGAACCATCATCAACTCAATGGACCAAAACCACCTTCAGCCATGTGGTTTCTCCATCATCGTGAGTTTCTTTTGGTTGACAAATGTTTTGGCTCTCAGATGTAAAAAGCCACACTGGGAAATGAACTGTAAGTGGTGAAATCAATTTTGGTATTTGGTTGAAAACTGTATTTATAGTTTTTCTCTTCTCTTCTCCGTTGTGATGAGTATCAAGGGTTTGGGCTCCAGTGTGTCTAGGTCTTCCCTTCTTTTGTGAACAGAACGTGACAAGTGTGTCAGTACCCAGGGAATTGGATCACATCCGTTTTCCGTCCCGGAAAACCTTTGTACAGTGGGATGTTCCCACGGGTTGCTCTCCTTTTATAGGTGAAGAGTTGGTGACAAAACTTTATTGAATTTCGCATTCCTTGGACTCTTAAAATATATCCGTGTAGTCTAGTCTTACTCTGAGGACCTTTGAAATTGAAGGAACCCTGCATTTCTTGAACATTTCCCCATCCCCAGAACCACACCTATTTTAATACACAGATGATTTTCAGACTATTGAACAACTGGTACAGGATGGACGCCAACCACTCAGAACGGATGCCGGCTATAAACAGGCAGCTATGCGTGGCCATACCACTGCCTGTGGGCTGGGCGCCACGCTGCTTTCAAACGTCAAAACCATATCCCTTTGAATTGTGGGTATTGTTCCTGGTTTGTCGGATTTCTGCTCCCAAGGCCGTTTTAGGGACAGCCTTGGCTTCCCTTTATATGGTGCAGACGGGAACAGGCATGCATCTTTGAACCATATGGGCATTAAAATCTCTGCGAGCCAAAGCTTCACCTTTTATCACTTTGGGAGAAATATAATGATTGTACCCATTTACCTACCTAATGGAGAAAAATCAAAAGGCAACCTGTCAATAGGAAGAGCTCTCCTGCTGACTTGCCCCTTTCTCTCTCTGGCTGCTTCCTTGGGCTTGCCTCTTTCTTCCCCTTCCTTGTTCCCTGAGAGCCCTCCCACTTTCCCCCTCCCTCCTGCCCCTCCTGTCTTTTCCTGCCACCCCTGTGGGGGCAGGTTGGTGACTGCTTCTCCTGTTCCCTGAGCCTCAGCACAGCTGTAAGGAATGTGGTGGGGGAAAGCCTTTCATACAACAAGTTAGGTGACACTACCACTCAGAGAAACCTCTCTCCTAATGGTCGATGTCTCACGATGCCTTGTATACGCTAGGCCTCTCGAGAGCAGAAAACCTGTCTTCGTTAACTGTGTGCAGGGCAGTCACAGGACCACGTGTGTACCTCCAGTCCTTCCGGAGCCAGACCCTCCCAGGTTCCTGTGCCTTAGGAACATTAGTTACTTTGGAAGCCTGTGCCTATCCTTTTAGGCCATTACATCTTTCTCAAGCAATAGCCAGCCTCATTTCTGCTGCATCTCAGTGGTAGAAACCATTCCCTACTCTTATTGTCTCTCTTTTCCCAACTCCCACCAAACGCCCAGCCCCAGTCCTACCCGAATGCTTCCTCACTTATGTCTGTGGCTGGTGGCCATGGTGGCAGAGGCCAGCTGGGCAGGGTTTGGGGTAGGGAAATGGGAGTGGAGGTGAGTATGTGTGTGTGTTCATGTGTGTTCATCGGCAAATGCAAGTGGTGTGCCCCTAAGATGTCCTTGCTGCTATTAAATGGCTCTAGGTACCTAAGCTGGGGGGGGGGGCACATGAAAAAATATGATCATTCTCCTATCTAGGGTTTCTCAGAGTTCTCTGATAGAATAGCTTGACGACAAATACAGGCAGATTAGTCTATAGGAAAGGTGTTTAAACTCAACGTTAAGGAGAAACTGACTTAGGGGTAGAAAGCAAGGCAGGTAGTTTGCTTGGGCCAGAGAGGCAGTCCACCTCTTTTATGACAAGGGAGATTTCAGGAATGGTTTGAGTATTGGCAGGCCAGTGCCCTGATGGGCTGGTCGTGTTGAGGTAGGAAGGGAGGGAGGCCAGGGGGTTAAGAAAGTGATGGTAGGTGAAATCTTGGTTCTAGTGGTAAGAACGGGTGTTGAGGAGTGGTCCTAGCTTATGACTTTGAGGGGAAGGGTTGGTCTAGAGAGAAGGGGAAGACCGGCAATATGCCGTGAACTTGCCAAATCTGTTCGGTTGCATAAAACACAGGCTAGCTCTTTGTGACTATTTATGATTTCCAACTTCTGATGATGGGGTCATCAGGAGATCCGGTCTTTATGCATACAGCTCCTGTCCCCACCTCCTTAGTCATATAAATTTGCCTTTGGGATAGAGAGGTAGTGAACCATTTATTCCAAAAGGTGGCATGAATAGCTGCTCTTTCTCTTTGTCTGGGATGTAACTGGCTTTTAAACTAGTCATAAATGTTTGATAAAAGTCTGGTAAATGCTAAGTCTCAGGCGGGGTTGACATCTCAGGCTATGACAATGGTGACCTTCAAGAGGTCTCTGATTTTAGGAATCTGTGCTTTCTGGTCATCCAGAAAAGACAATTCCCAGTTTTACTTAATTTTCTACTTACTCAGCTCTCTGGACTTCCCTCTCAGTGGAGAAATCAGCTGTTCTCCCTGCATCTTCTCTATCAACTTCACTGTCTATGTTCTGAGTCTCTATGTTTTCCTGAAGCATAGGAGAAGGTGTGACCCCAGGGCCCTTGGCTTTCCTTTTAACTAGCATCAGAAGTCCCATCCACTCTGTTCTCTCTGCTACTATATCAGCCTCTCTAAATTTCTTCTTCTGCAAGAGTGTTAGCACCTCCTCCTAGGACTTTTAAGCAGTCTTTCTAGTTTGTCACTGCATTTTCCTTGGACTTCTCAGGTTCCCGAGCCACATCCTGGCAGGACATTCAGGAACCCTGCACTGCATGTTCTCAGCCTTCCTGACTTTCTTTTGGTTGCAGCTGTCAGGCCTCCATGACGTATAAATCCTTCCTGCGGGCCCTGACCAGCCAAATGAGGCATCCTCCAAGTTCCGCCCCTTTTACTGACTCAACTTTCTCTGGCAGCCTTTCTTCTCCTTCTGCCTGGTCTTTCAAGTTCTCCTCGGAGGGCTGACATTCTCGGTCAGGGGTCCTCAAGGCCACCACCAGTCGGGGGTGGTGACAGAGGTCAGGAGGTTGGATGGTTCTGGGGCTCCTCGGAAAGGGGATTTTATGATTATTTTCCTTACCTGGTGTGAGGGACTAAGGATTCTCAAACCCTCAAGCTCAGCCATATTTCAGGGTAAACAAGAAAAGACACCCCAAAAGCAAACCAGAGTGGTTTTTCTACCAAACCTATTCTTTTTGATTCTTGGTGCCCTTGTTTTCGTACCTTAATTGTAGAGAATGGGCATTTGACTCAGTTAACACTTCTTTACTGGAAAGGAGGCTAATTTTCATAACCAAAAGAGGTGTGAAGGAACCATATCACTGCTTGAAGCATGAGAAGAGGAAAGGAGCGTTATGTGGATCTCTTCAACAGGAAAAGTCAGAAAGTAGAATGATTCATCCATAGGCATAATTCCTTTAGGAGGTTCTGTGCTCAAAAGGGAATGGAATGGTTTCTGATCCTTCTGAAAAGAAAAGGAATAGCCTTTGTATTAAACCTAACCTACTTTCAGCATTGGAGAACACAGAACTTCTTCTTCTAGCTGATGGCATTAATATTTCCTGAGAGAGAGACCCCCCCCCCCGCCCCGCCAGCACTCTTCCAAGCCCCTCAGACATCAGCAGAGCTTAGGCTTTTCTTAGCGGGTTCGTGAATGACTCCAGCAGGCAGGTTCTCACACAGGCAACAATGTTGGAAACTGAAGTACCAAACTGAATGTGCGATTACTCCTTTTGCAAAAGAGGCCAAAATCTTCCCCACTCCTGTCTCCCATATTCACTCCTCCAAGATGATAAGCCTCCCTCATGTGTATCCGTGTCTGTCTGTGTGATGGGTTAGATATGGCTGCCCGGAGCTAATGGCGTCAGGTGGAGAGCAGATCACCCTTCCCACAGAAGGGGACAGCTTGAGGTGCTGGTACATTTCCCCTGGTTTTCTATGTTCTTCTTTCTAGTAGGTCTCATGTAGAGATAGAGATATTTTTGTTTTAGAGATTCCAGAATCTATATTTTTAGTGTAAGAAATGTACCCTCTCCACACTCCACGGTGTAAATAGAGCCGAGAACAAACGTGTTGTGATAATCCCGTAGCAATCTGTGGTAGGAACGGGACCCTGTCCCTTGCCCCCGAGTCCCGCCCACGGTCTGCGTCTGTGAACCAGGGCAGGCGACCGCGGCACCTCTGCCCAGGCCTTCCTGTGCTCAATGGGGGGAAAATAAAGTCTGTGTAAACTCTTCACACCTGTGGTATTTTTTTGAGCCTGAACCGAGGGGCCGGGCCGATGCGGACCGGTTTCGGAGCGTGGAAGAAGAGAGTCCTGAAGACAGTTGGGAGAAAGGACGGGCTGCCTGCTGGGCGTGCCTTGACAGGGGCCTGTGTACCCTCCTGGTGCAGACTCTGCACAGCCCTTGGCGAAGAAAGGGACTGCCTAGACGTCTGTTTGGGTGGGCGGACAAGTCAGCAGGAAAAGACAGCCCATTTTGGAGATAACAACCAGACTGTTGAGAGCAACTGCTAATATTGAAGGACTCTCTGCTGCCTAGAAATCCAGATTTCAGGGGCACCTGGCTGGCTTGGTTGGGAGAGCGTGTGACTCTTAATCTCGGGGTCATGAGTTCAAGCCCCACGCTGGATGTAGAGATTACTTAAAGATAAATAAAATTTGTTTAAAAGTTATTCCTCCCTTTAAAAAAAAATCCAGATTTTAAAAATTGCTGTCACTCAGGAGTGTTTTGGGTTTTGGGGAGAGAGAGAGGTGCCCTATTTATCTTCTTCCTAAATCCATCTGTTGGAAGCTTGGAGAAAAGGGGAAGAGGGAGGCAATGGGGTAAGAGTGGGGAGGCCGGTGACGGGGGAGAGGCAGGGGCACGGAGAGGCAGTCAGCAAGCCTCACGGAGTTCCTAGAAAGGCATCACCCGAAAGCACCCTGAACATGGAGCGCAGTGTGGATATTTTATCAAGGGAACCAAGCCGAGTTGGGCTGTAGACCTAGAACTCACTAGCTCTGAGGCCTTTTGCTATCTTTGGGCTATTTTTTAAATATCCTGACAGTATACACGATATTCCACTTTGTCTCAGAAAAACATGCTTAAGTGGCATTGAGTTAGGGTAGTGGATGGGAAGGCCGCTGGTGCAGGGCACGGGCCGGTTCTCATGTCGGGGAGCACGGAGCACTCTCACGTCCAGAGGACTGGCCTCGGGGCTTTGAAGGATCCCATTAAGTAGTACATGGAAAGTACTTAGAATGGCACCTGGCGTGCAGTGAGCACACAGGTAAGGAATGAGAAATCTGGAGGGAGGTGGTTCCTGGGGGTGGGGTGGTAAATTCAGCAGCCATCACATCAGGACTCTGGTCGCAGTCTCTGCTGCTCCCTGGGTTTTCCCCTCCTAGTCGTCACAAGATGGCTCCGGAAGCTCCAGGCATCACATCAGCCAAATGCAGGAAGAGAGAAAGGCATTTCTCCAGCTGCCGCCGCCACGTCAGTGGTCAGAACTGAGCCACCTCCCTGACTCTAGGACGGGAAAACAGGGCTGGGGTGACCTTGTTCAGCTCGGGCCAATGAGGCTTTATTCTCGGGGGTGGGGCCCAGCTCCAATACTTGCACAGAATTAGGATTCTGCTCGCAGCGGGAACCTTGCCAAAGGTCACTGGTTCTCCACCCACCTTGTCCGGAGACTCATCGGAGATTTTGAACCTACTGGTGCCTGGTCCCTACTCTACACCAATTAAACCGAGGCTCTGGCGACAAGTGTGGGCACTAATACTTGTTAATTTCTCTCTGGACCATTCTCACACACAGGCAGGGTTCAGCCTCCCCTGCTACGGTGCGTCCCCGTGGTCTGACACTGCTCTTCGGCGTCTCATTTGCTCCCGGCCAGCTCCTCCTCAGCCTTGACCGTGTAAATGTCCTTCCACACAGTAGCCCTTCTGCAGCGTTAAAGCCTGACCTGTCACAGCCTTAGCCACCTCCACATTCGTTCACCCTCACTGCCTCGCCATTTCCAAAACCAGGGTCCCAAGATCGAGAACGTGATTGGTGTCTTGGCGGGCCACACTGTAGGTCCCTGACCGGACTATGGTTCAGGGGCCTCTCGGTCTGGAGCCGCGTCTGGGCCAACGAGGAGAGCGTGAAATGCAAGCAGTTAAAAAGTATGGCAGTCAAGGGGTGCTCCTTCAGCAGAGGCTGTGACTTGTCAGTCCCTCTGAGAAGGAGACAAGGGCCCCAGAGACACAGTAATTGACATGTCTGGACATCTTAGTGATGTCCAAAGGTTGATCCCCAGGTTACAGACCTGGCCACAAATTCACCCCTTTTACCTCGTGGTTGTGTTTCATAACAGGGACACACAGGCACACACTTGCGAGAAAAAAGTGCAAGCTAGTGCACTGCTCCCTTCTCCAGCCACTGCCCCAAATGTCCCTAGCCAAGCACACTCCCCAGTGTCACTGGCCCGGGGCTCACTGACAGAGGGAGGCGCAGGGCTGCTGACAGGAGGCTAAGGGGGTGCGACCAAGGCTCTTCGCAAGCAGCCGTGTTCATAACGGCTAAACCAGGAACGAGCCTGTCTGGGTTCAAGTCCCAGCTCTGCCTCGACAGCTGTGTGACCTTGGGCAACCTGCCTCGTCTGTGCCTCAGTTTCTTCACTGCAGAATGGCAGCGATAGCGCCACCCACCTTATAGGGCCAGTGGGGAGGGCTAAATGAATTCCCAAGCATGGGGAGGCAGGTCCTGTGTGCCCTCCGTGCCCCCTCTCGCAGCAGCTGCCCTCGCTTTGCTTGCTCCTCCAACCCTTGGCTCTGCACTAGGTCGTAGAATGGTGCCCTGGAGCCAAGCATAAAGGAGTCGCAGCACTGTAACCTTTGTCTGGGGTCTTTATAGGTATTAACTTCTAGGAAGAACGAGGCTTCCCTTGGGCTTCCTGGCCTAAGCCATGTTCTCCAACCCAGCTTCCACCTGAGCCTTTCATTTGGGGTTTTGGAGTGCTTGCCCAGTGTAAGATATTTATCAGTCCTTGTTCGGGTGTATACTCCCTAGGTCCAGAGAGGAGAGGCAGAGTGACCCGGGTGTTCCTAAGCCCGTAAGGGTAACGACCATGTCTTTTATTATTACCATAGTCCCCAATGCCTCTCCCCACTCTCAGAAATTACAGAATGAGTTATAATCGCCTGATTTCCTTAATAGACACAGTGGATAAAGAGAAAATGCCCAGGCCTCGACTCTCCAGGCAAAATCGTAAGCTTTCTAGTACCTTCGGGCTATATGAGTCTAGCACTGATTTTGAGCCCTGTGCCCTCAGGTTGCACTCTGCCAGATGCATAAGGCTCCTGTCCATGGGCTCTGCGTCTAAAACACACACGTCCACGAGTAAAGAAAAGTAAGAAGGCTTACCGAAAAACAAAAGCATTCGAGAAATGGGAAATTAGAGGACATAACAGTTACATTGCTTGTAAATGGCAGAAGTTGAGAAAATGAAATTAGTGTTCCGGCAAGAGTGCCTAAATTGTGGCCAGGGACACAAGGTTTTTTTTAAATGGATGACCAAGGGCAGTTGCAACCACTCCGGGGCAATCCTGGGAGAGTTTCCCCACAAGAAGCGCTTCAGGGTGCATTATTGTGAAGATGCGAAGAACCTAAACTGATCTCTCTGCTGGGAACCAGGGTAAATAACTGTTGGCCATCAAATTGTTTCGTTGGAATTCACTGCATCCCTCTCCCCACGTGTGGCACAGGGGGGCTGTGGTTCCCGTGTACCCGGTCCCAAGGAGAGGACTGTGCCCTTTTCAGACGCTGCTGGAAAACAGAGATGCCCAAGGCGTGCCCTTAAGAGGGGCATTCGAAGAAAACGGGGAAGAGGCTCGGGGAGCCCTGGCAGCTGGGTTTATCTCGTCATTGTCCTAGGAAGGCTGTGTGGGAATGAGAGTCCTCAGAGGACCTAGGATTGGACTCGTCTAGAAAATCAGCATATGTAAAGCACAGTGGTGAGGACCGTGGATTCTGTGGGATGTAGGAGGGCCCTTGCAGAGCCTCAGAAGTCAGGGAGGCCTCCAAAGACAAGACGGTGTTGGAGGGGGGGAAAGGGGCGGGTGCAGACCGGGTCCCAGAGGCAGGGGTACTGATGGCATGTGCTGCGGACGGTGAATCTGGCTGGTTTGCTGGCAGTTAAGGGTTTTGTGTAAGGAAGCAATCGTACATAAAATTGGACACACAGGAAAGAAGACCTTAAATGCCCGGGATAAGGAGCGAGGAGTTCCTATAGGCTCCGGGCCACTACCAGGAGGGAGCTGTATGTTTGCTGTGGTGTGGAGAGCTTCGTCCTGTGCCAGCGAGGAGGGGCTCTGGGCCCGAGGCGGGGAGGCTCCGGACCAGGGCCAGGGCAGTGCTGACAGACGAAGGGCAGACCAGGGAGATGACCTGAAGGAACAAAAGTCACTGACTCGGGGGCGGGGGGTGCTCAGGTGGAGGGAACATCTCTCTAATGTCACATGTCTGAGAGAAAAGCTGTCATCAGAGACTTGTCTGACCGAGCTTCAGAGGACACAAGCAGGACAACCTCTCTTCCAAGGAGGCCGATCTGGGCTCAGTGATAGGACTTAGAGCGAAAGGTGTCCCAGACTGGAACTCGCTGCCCCAGGAGCCGGGGGAGGGGGTGCCCAGCGCGGGAGCCGCCCCCTGGGTGCAGGGGGGCCCTGTGTCGGGAGAGCTGCAGGTGTGGGAGGGTGGACACCAGGGCCCACGACTCTGCCGCAGGGACAGGGCGCGGGCTGCAGACAGACGACGTTACCTGGGAGGGGGATGAGAGAAGGGAGGGTGGCGATGAAGGAGTGGGTGGAGAACAGATGTCCAAGTCAAGGAGACGGAGCACACGGTGCGGGGAAGAGAATGAGTGGGCTGCGGTTGTCTGCTCCTGAGGCCGAGCATGAGGATGGGGCCTCAGCACTGGGAGTCCCCGCTGCTCGGGGCTGCGTCTTTGGGTTACGTGGGTCCCGGGTTACATGGGTCTGGGTTAAAAAAATAGGGTTCCAGAACGACATAAGAGGGTACCTTCCTGACAGTCCCTTGCCCCCCACCTGCTATTATAGGACCTCCGGACTCTCTTAAAAGACCCCAGAGCCGACTCCTGTCCGCTCGTGAACATGGTGACCTCAGTGACAACCTCTGCAACCCAGGCCCCAGTTCCAGCACTCTGTGCCATGGCCACCGCCGAGCGAGACCCTGCCCACACTGCTGCCCCCATCAGCCACTGCCGACCTGCTGTGCCCATCCATGCTGCACTGGGCCGACACCCCACGTGCTGGTGGTCTTGGCCCACCGGGGCCCTCTAGGCAGCAATGCTGAGCCGTCCATCCTGATCGGGGCTAAGGAGCCTTTTCTCCCGGCGTCAAGGCACCCTCCCCTGTGCCGATGGATTCCCAAAGCTGACTAGTTGCCTTGGCCCCTCCAGTGTGCAAGAGGAAGAGAGCTCATTACAAGGAGGCAATTGCCTGGGGGCCCATGTCCCCCACAGAACAGGATGGAACAGGTTGACCTCTACTACCAATTCCCTGCCTTGGTCCAACCAGTGGTGTCCAATGTCAGGGTCATGCAGACAGCAGAGGCGATGAGCGGGGGGTTGCTCACTCATCGCAGGAGGTATGGGTAGAGCTGGCATCTCTGCTCATGAAGCATCCCTAACATAAAAAGCTACCGTACCCTGAGTGCTCAGCATATGTCAGACTCTGGGCCGAGTGCTTTAAATGTACAATTCAATGAATTATCATAACAGTTCTTTGAGGTAAGCATTGTTATTCCTTTTTAACAGGTCTGGAAACAGGTTAAGAAAGTTAAGTGATTTGCCTGATGACGTATAGCCGTAGATGGCAGAGCTAAGATTCAGACCTAGGTCTTTCTGAGTCCAAAGCACATTCATGCTCAAAACCACATCATTGTGCATTGTTCTGACCACACTGGCTCAGCCTGTCCAGTCTTCTAGGCCCAAATGACCACTTTTCTGAGGGTCAACTAATTTGGTTTGGCCATATCTACAACAACTCGCTTACTGGTTCAACAAATATTGGTGGTGCCGAGCACTGTCCCCTGTGCTTAGGACACAGTGGTGGACAAACTCATGGAGCTTCCAGTCCAGAAGGGGGTGACATAGGTGAGCCCATGCCACTGAGGAGGAGGCTGATCTCCCCAACAGGATGAGCAACTGGAAAAACTACTGGAAGGGACCTCAGTCTCATGGTTGTCACATGGCCTGGGAAAGGGGAAGTCAGGAGATGCGGTTTGAGTCCTGACTCCGCTCTTGACTAGTTTTAGTTTCCTTCTCGGTCTCTGGGTTCTTCACCAGTATAATCACGGGTTCATGTTTAGATAGTTTCTTAGCTCTCTTCTGAGTTTGATGTCCCCTGAGTCCGTAATCAGGGCAGGAATTGCTCAGCAGGATCAACCCTGGGCTTTAGGTGTGGTGAACCAGGAGCCACAGAAATTGGACAGCTCTGAGGCAGGGGAATCATGGTTTGAGGACCAGAGACATCTAGGAGGCTCTAAGCAGGTTGGAGTCTGGAATCCAATGAGTGAAAGCTTTAGATAGTGGCACCAGGGGAAAGGAGTCCCTCACAGGACCTAGACATTCAGGGACCCTCCCGGGGCAGACTGGTGCCCATGTTTATCGGTGGTCTCCTGGATCTGCCATATTGACATTGATGAAAGTGCAAAGCTGGGGTTTGTGGCCTCGGATCCCCTGCCCGGAGAAGAGAACACAGATCCATTCATATCATCACTAGGTCACGGACT
This sequence comes from Callorhinus ursinus, assembly GCF_003265705.2. Lineage (NCBI taxonomy): Eukaryota > Metazoa > Chordata > Mammalia > Carnivora > Otariidae > Callorhinus > Callorhinus ursinus. The sequence goes on along the minus strand of NW_027397106.1, from coordinate 3,530,546 downwards.
CTGCTTTGTGCAGCCTGTAATGAGTTATTGGAAAAATCCAACCAGAGGGAACCTGCGTTATGTTGCTGGCGTGATGGCCACAGCCCCAGACAACACTGTGACCTTGCAGATCAATCCCTGCAACTGGAGTCTTCGTCACACCAGCACACCCTCAGAGGAAGGAGGGACCCGTCTAGCCCTCCGATCAGGCTGCCACCATCGACATGACAAATCTCTCACTGCTGCCTCTCTGCGCAGGTGCCGGGAGCTGATCGTCCACCTGCCTCCCGTCTCGTCCTGTCCACCCACTGCCCCTCTGGCACAGTGCCTCCCCACCTCTCCAGCCTCATTCTCCCCTCGCACGGGGCAAACATGCCAACAAGGGCTGTCGTGTCTCCGAGAACAGCATGGGGCCTTGTCCTCTTCAACCCCCGGCTCCAGGGCTCACCTGGTTCCTGCTCACACGGGCCCTCACGGTGCATGCCCAGCAGGGCCCTCCCCCATCTCCAGCTTCTCTCCCATCTACCTCCTGCTCTCAGCCTCACCACAGACTCAGAATCGCATGAGGTAGACGGATGCTGCTGGGCTGTACGCAGTTTCAAATAAGACATACCTTCCATGGGGCACTGTAGAGTAGGTGGAATTATTCCTATTTTATAGATAAAGAAACTGAAGCTCCGAGATGCTTAGTAATTTCCCCAAGATCACCCAGCTATTAGGCAGCAGATACGACTCTGAAGCACTTTCCTCTTTCTCCTTCATTACTCTTATCTCCCAGAACCTCTGGAAGAGGCTTAAGAAAGCCTTTTAAACTAATGCTTGTTATTCAGATATGAAGATGTGAAATTATTTCATAATACAAAACATGCTTTTTCCTACTCTGCATTCTGCTCCCTGCCTGCCCCCCAGGGAGGCTGTGTATATTCACAGAAGGAAGACATTCAGAGGAAGACATTCTTACCACCCTCACCCCGGCTCCCGAGGGCCATGAGCTACCTTGGAGTGGTCTGATTCCATTTGGGGAAAGGCCCTGATTCCCCTAAACTCAGCCAGAAGAGTGAATCCAGAAAGAAAGGTTTCTGCCAGTGCCTTAGAATGGGAAGCACGGGTGTCTCTGAGCAGGAATGAGTGGACGCACACAAGGACACAGGCCCTGGGGACCCCACAGCAGGAGCAGAGCCTGTCCTTCCTTCCCCTTTGCTTAGACCATCGGGGTCAGAAAGAGCCCGAGGTCCCCAGAGAGCAGCTCTTCTTCCACTGGCTTGTCCTGCGCTGGAGGGAACCGATCGGCCCGGCTTCCTTCTTCCCAGCAGCCTTTTTGCAGACGGCATCTTATTTGATCCTCCAAGCTGCCTGAGAGCAATTATCCTCATTTCCTTTTTAGAGGTGGGAACATTCAGGGCCCTGGGGCCCATTAGTGCTGTCCTTGCTGCCTCCTGCCCAGCTTTGTGCATTTTACACCCTCTCTTTTCAGAGTGGACATTTACCTGCAGTTTGTTTCACGGGTCAGAGCTTAAAAATTTACCACAAAAGGAAATCACAGAACTGTATTGTCAAAGCTGCTGTCCACTAGCCATGTGCAGCTATTTAAACGTAATTAAAATTAAAAATTTAAAAATTGAGTCCCTCAGTCACACCGCCTGCTTTTCAGGAGCTCCGTGGCCATATGCAGCTAGCAGCGAGTGCACTGGACAACACAGAGGAGAGCATTTCCATCCTTGCAGGCAGTTCCATTGGACCGTGCTCGTACCAAATATTTAGAAGGTACAGAAGATTATAAAGTCACATAGGAGTATAAATGTACTCATGTTTCATTGCTGTGTAACGAGTTACTACAACCTTTTAAATGACACACTTCTTAACTCCCAGTTTCCTGGGCATGGCCGTCTGGTCCTCAGCTCAGGGCCTCCACAGGCTGTAACCGGGGTGTCCGCCAAGGTTTCTGTCTCATCTGAGGCTCAGCTCCTCTTCCAAGATCCTCCTCCGCCAAGATCATTCAACTGGTTGGGAGAATTGAGTCCCGTGCCGTCGACTGTGGCCCTCAGCTCCCAGAGGCTACTCATCTCCACAGGCACTTTACAACATGACAAGACTGCAACTTCACGGCCAGCAGGAGAGCAGCTTGAACCTCTAGAGCTGCTCTTAAGGGCTCACCTGATTAGGTCAGGCCCACCCAGGATTACCTCCCTTCTGATTACCTTAGAGCCAAGTAGACTAGTCAACTTTAAATTACATCTGAGCAATTCCTAACCTTTGCCGTATAATGTCACATAATCACAGAGTGACATCGCTCACCTTTGCTGTAGTCTGTTGGTCAGAATCACTTGCCCCTAGTCTCATGGCTTCCACCCACACTCAAGGAGAGGGGATTATACAAAGGTGTGGACACCGGAGGCAGGAATCACAGGGGCCATCTGATGATTCTGCTCACTACAACCCACTATAATAGTATGAAAAGACAAATAGCACGAAAGAGTGCAAAAAGACAAAACTCAATAAATCTACAATTCTACCACTGAAGGGGACCATTGCTAACATTGTTATATCTCCTTCCAGTCTTTTCTGATCATATTTCTTTTTATACTACTAAAATCATGCTGTATGTACAATTTGAATCTGTTGTTGTTGGTTGTTTTTTTTTTTTTTTACCACTATCACGTCATGAGAAAGTCACAGCAAACATCATTAATGACTGGATAATACCCTACCACGGATTATATTATGATTTATGTAACCAATTCCCTACTGCTGGACCAATATGTTGTTAATTTTTTACCTACTATTATCAGTACTGTGACAAACATCTTTGTGCATAATTTTTTTCTGTATGTCACATTATTTGTTTAGAATAGATTTGACAAAGGAAATTATTAGCTTAAAGAACATAACAATTTGCAAGACTCTTGATACAACCAAGTGCTTTCCCCAAGTGTACCAACAGATAGGCCCCCAGCCGGGGAGGCGCATGCCCCTTTGCTGCATGGATCATGGTTTGGCACCTCTTGGTTTTGGTCGAGTTGAGATGGTTGAGCCTCTCTGGGCAGGACCACGAGATCTCCGGCTCAGTGTCCCCACTGGACAGAGCACCTCCTCCAAAACAGGCAGGGGTAGCCCAGAATCTTCATCAGCCCCCAGGGCTTGAACAGAACCTCTCCCAACTTTTCTCCAGTCTGGAGAAACTGATAGCTGTCAGCGTTTTACCTGCCGTTTGAGCACAGTGCAGGTGCATGTCAACAGCAAGTTCAAGAGACATTTTGAAATTTGGAAAATCTGTGTCCAGATTCTGGGGGATTTCTTTACGTTTCAGGGAAAGCCCCCCTACCTACTAGTTTATTGGAGAGCAACATTCCCCTTCTCTGTTGAGGTTCACATGATGGAGAAGAGAGGCTATTTTCTGTGCCAGTACGAAGCATGTCGGTGAGTAGGGAAAACTCTTCTATTTTTCTATTCAAAGTCACAATGCTCCTGTTGCTAGACGTGTGGGTTTTCCACACACCTGGAGTTAGGACAGACACCACGGTTTAGGGCTCAGTCCCACAGGACTGCCCCCCCCGGTCCCCAACACACACCTCAGGTGCCACTTGCCAAGTAGTAGGTCCCCAGGTTACCCACAACTTCTGTCCAACTTGGCTACAAACCAGAGGTTCCCTTGACCCCCTCTTTCAGGTTTGATAATTTGCTGGAGTGGCTCCTAGAACCCAGGAAAGCAGTTTACTTACTATTGCCAACTTATTTTGAAGGATATTTTGAAGGATACAAATGAACAGCCAGATGAAGAGATACACAGGGCGAGGTCTGGAAGGGCCTTGAGCACAGGAGCTTCTGTCCCCATGGATTTGACGTGTGCCCCCCTCCCAGGAGGTGAATGTGTTCACAACCTGGAAGCTCTATGAACCTGTACTTTGGGGATTTTTATGGAGGCTTCATCACTTAGCCGTGATCAATTATTAACTCCATTTCCAGGCCCGCTCCCCGTTCTAGAGAATGGGGGTGGGGGTTGGGGCTGAAAGATCCAAGCTTCAAATCATGGCTTCTCTCTGGTGACCACCCCCCATCCAGGAGCCTTCCAGGACCCACCAGAGTCACCTCATTAGAAACAAAACATGCTCCAATCACCTGGGGAATTCTAAGGGATTTAGGAGATGTGTGTCAGATGCTTCTATCACTCAGGAAATGATAAACATTTTAAGAGCTCTGTGTCAGGAACCGGGAGCAGAAACCAATATATATTTCCTATTATTTCATACTCAGGGTCGCCCTTTGTGCTTCTGTGCTTCAGTCCCCCAAGAGAGGGCAAGGGCAAGGCCTGGAGCATTCATGGGCCTTCTCCCTGCATGCCAGGCCCAGACTCCACTCCCTGTCCGGCTGTCACCCCAGCTCTCAGTCCAAGCTCTACCTCTCACCAGCTGCCTGACCCTGGCTAAGACATTTCCCTACATCGTTATCAGTTTCCTTCTCTGGAAAGAGATGTTGCATTTCAATGAGTTTAAGGTCACCTCCGTCCCCATCGCTTTATAATATATTTGAAATTACTCTGCTACAACACAAAGTACATGATATGTATTTATAGTTTATTTTGTGGTACATAAATACCACGCAATGCCATTCACAGAGAGAATGGGTCTGTGCACTTAATCCACAGGCACTTACTGGGTGCAAGCGGAGCTGATGCCGAGCTGAGAGAGACAGAAATGATGGAGAGTAAGAGAATCTGAGGGGCTGGCATTGTGGGACTTGGGTCCCAAGGAGGGTGGGCTGAGTAGGGCGGGGGGACCGAGAGTAATGGCTTCGAGATTTGTCTAGTTCCCTTATTCTTGGCTCCCAGCAGCCATGGGACCCCAGCGTTAGGCTGGAGCCCTATACCTTCCTCATTCCTGCTTGTCCTGGGACGTGGTCCCAAGGTCCTTCTTTCGTGGGAGAACCCTCCCAGGGCACCAGACTCTGAAAACAACTGCAGCCAAAATCCCACCCGCTGTGTCTGCCCCACCCCTTGGAATGGGGTGCTGGGATGCTGGGGGCGGACAAGTTTGCCAGCCCCCCGCCCCCGCCTGCTTCGCAGGGTCTGCTGGTCTCTCCCGGGGAGGAGAACAGAGACGGGGCTGCCCCTCCTGCCCCGGGGCTTCCCAGTGCCACTCTGTTGCTCTGGCAGGGGCTCAGCTGAAAGGCGGAATGCAAGCTGGAACTCCACTCGCCAAGTTCACACACACAACTGTGCCCTAACACAGCTGTGTTTGGGCGGAAGAAAGAACACCTTTTTCAGATTTGCACACAGATAGCCTACGGGCTGATGGTGGCTCTGGGTTTCCCAAGTGCCTGCAATTCCGCCTGTCACCCCCTTGGTCCATCATCCCTTGGCACGTGGCTTAGAGGTCCTCACCTCTTCTCACCCACAGAAATATGACTCTGGGACCTTGTGACTCACCCCTGAATCCCTGTTTCCCCCCTCATTACTGCCCTAGCTTCACACTTCAGACCGATTCTGTCTGAGTTACTACTGCCTCAGACTTCAGACTGATTCTGTCACTGGCTCACTGATTACCTGAGCTGGGAATCAGGGTATCTGGGGAAAGCCCGGCTTCCGTGGGGGCAAAGTGCCAGAAGCATTAGTAGAAAAGTTCAATAATATAGGGAAGTATGTTCCCAAAAGAGAGGGGCTCCCTAAGGACAGAAGCAAAGGGACCGGTTAGGGAGAAGCCAAGGACGACATGAGCCTGGCACGGAGGGCCAAGCTGATGGGCATGTGAGAAGAAGAAATCTAGATCCAGAAGGGGCTTCGGGGGGACAGCAAGTGCAGTCTGCTGCTTTCCCCAGGACACACAGTGTGCAGGGCATCACGGGCATGCTGGGAGCTGCAAGCTGGGTTGAGGGGTAGTGGTAAGCTAATATTTAGAAAGTGCCCGAAGCCATGGCTGGCTCACAGTAGCTGCCACATACATGTTGGATGCATAAATGTGGACTCAGCATTGACATTCCCTGGCTGCCCTTTCTCTCAGAAGGCAGCCTTGCTCCGAGCAAATCTCCAGTGCCTCAAACAAGCCACAGGAGGTCCCTCGGGGTCTGCAGCAGCGGGTTCAAAGGGCAGAGCTGACCCTATATACAGGAGCTTCTCACCCACACCTGTTATCTTTACTCCATGGTCCTCTCTTTTCCCTGCCTCCCTGTGGAATGGGTTGTTGTCCCAGAAGAATCCTATACACGCCAAAGTCCCCAAACTGCTCCGTAATGAGACTGGACCATAAACGCCTTGAAGACAGAACCCAGGTCTATCATGTCCATTTTCGTATTCCCAGGAAAGCACACAGAAGATGCTCATTAGCTTTGTTAAATGAACGCGTGGCCCGACTCGGAGGTAGCATTAACCCGCAACTCTATGCTAATTGGGTACGACGACATTTAAGGAGAAGTCAGATCTACGCTAAATAGACAAATTACAGAACAGGCTCAGCTGGGTCCATGTCAAGGGTCTGCTTCCTGGTGTCTGTGTGGAAAAGGGTCAACTCAATAGGCCTGATGCTCCAACCCTGCACACTCCCGAGAAAGGCCCATCTTCAGGACTGTCCTTGACCAGGCTCCTGGACGTAACATTTGAGCCCTTGGAATACCCTGCTTGATAGGAGGGTATTTTTCCCCTGCTTGAGGCCTTGGGCCATATTGCATCAGGTGACCAGATAGTTTATGCTAACAAAGTGACCTATGGGGAATGCCTGTTGTGCACATGAGGCCCTGGAAGCCCAGTTTGACCTCTAGCAGGGCCGGAAGCCAGAAACCGAGGAGCTGAAATCGGTCACATGCTCAGTTTATGCCTGCTGATGGGTCCCCAGTAAAGCCACTGGACAGCAAGGCTTGGATGTGCCTCTCTGGATGACAACACTTTGAGGAGTTTCCAGTGGAATGAAGCACACCCCTGTGCAGCTCCACTGGGAGGGGGACCCCTGGGAAGTTGAGCCTCATTTCTACAGGACTTCACCCCATGTGAGTTTTCTCTTTGTTGCCTTTAATCTGTATTGTGTGGCTTTGCTAAGCTGTAGCTGGGAGTAGGCAAGCTTTTCTGAGTCCTGGGAATCCTTCCGGCGAACCATTGAACCCCGTGGTGGTCTTGGGGATCCCAACACAATGTCTGTGACGAAAGAAGCCTGGAAGGAGAATCATCTTTGTCTTCAGCTGCAGGGACACCTCTGCACAGACATACTTCATTCATTCACGCAACAAACATGTCCTGAACCCCTGCAGTGTGCCCATGTTGCATTCTGTGCCTGGAGGACCCCAGGCAGTGAGACAGAGCCCTTCGCCCTCACAGAACTCTGGTTCTTGTGGGGGCAGAGCGAGACCCTGTGAGCAGTGAAGAATAAATAAGGTAACAGATGCTATGGTAGAGAGAAAAAGTCAAGCCAAGACAGGGGTGCTGGGGTGAAGGTGGGGCCCCTTGGGAAGGTGCTGCGCGGCTTGACAGAGATGAGGGAGCTGGCTGTGGGGGTGACTGCCACGCCAGTTCTCCGGAGGACTGGCCCTGTCCCTCGAGCTGTTGTCATTATTTAATGAGCGCTGGAGATCTGGGAACTGCAGGAAGAGACAGGGCTGGTGGGCGGCCTGAAGGTGAGTTAGACAAGCCCTTGCCCTTCAAGAGCTTACTCTTCGGTGACATAGGGGGGGTATCTGGATGAGCGTAATGCATTTTGGAGCATTTCTCTGCCTTTCATATATCCATTTCTGAAGTCAGAGTTGCTGAGCATGGAGCACTCGGGAGGGGCACATCTGGGGAGCCAGGGTAGGAGGGATTAGGGGATGGCACTGAAAACTGTCACAAAAATCTGGGCTCCCAAGAGCAACAAAGGAGGTGCCGAGATACCAGGAAGGCGAGAGGGCTCTGAATCTTCCTAGGTTTTCTTAGAGGTGGCTCTGCCTGAAGGGACAAGGCCTCTGGTGGGGGGAGACTGGATAAAGAGAAGGAAGGGCCTTTGGAGAAAGTGGCGAACACTGTTGGCACTGCCCCGGGTGCCCTCGGGTCGCCTCTGCCGCTCTGTGCCCATCCCCCAGCTTCAGTGTTCAGTCCCAGAGGCTGCGGTCAACTGCTGTCTTCAGAGGCTAAAACATGGGTGAGCTCTGGAGTTGCTTCACCCAAAGGCACCAAGACCCGCACGTGCCCTCGCGTTCAAATCCCCAGGGCAGTGATGCTGGTGCAGGATATGCAAGAATGGTCCCTTTGCCCCGAGCTGGGACAAACTCTGCTCCAGCTTCTACTCCGGAGCTCCCCATAGGATCAGGCTGAGGCAAGGACCTCACCCGGAATCAAACACTGGCTTCTCCTTCCCTAGTCTGCTCTCCCCATCTCCGTACTGGAGTGGGAATATGTGCTTAGTAAACCGCCTGCACATGAAGCTTTGTCCCATCTGACCGAAGACAGAGAGACAATTCAAGCACCAGAGCAACCTGTACCCTGGCTCACAGTGCTTCAGAAGAAGGGACAAAGTGAGGAGCGGGGAGGCAAAGCTGAACCTGTTCCCGTGGCAGCCCGGAGAAGCATTCCTCTCCCCGCCCCCAGCCTGGACCTCCCAAGCCTGCCTGGTCTGGGTTCTCTAGAAAGGACATTGCCAGTGCCTAAGGAGAAGTGGCACCAGGCTTCAAATTGCCCCAAACTCTGGGAAACTGATAGAAAATGCAAACTCAGTACCAATTCCAGGCAAAACCAAAGGGCTAAATCTGGAGCCCAGACCTGGGGCAAATAACTTCAAAACTCACACAGAGAGGACTCACTCTTTTTAGCAAGCCGAGAAAGCTGTCCAGACAGTTGGGAGGCGCTGATACCAACAGGAAGACTTGTCCAAACAGACTATCTGTCCCATCTTTGCTCAGCCTGCCCTCTGCTGGAGTGACTCATGAACAGCGGCTAGTCAGGAGGGGTGGAGCCAAAGGAGGTTCCAGAATTCTACTCAAATTCTACTCATCCTTCAGGGTCCAACTTAAATGTCATCTCCACTGGGAAGACTCCCCTGGTTCTTGCAGCTGGAAGCAAGTTCTTTCCTGTGAGCTCTTGCCAGCCCTTCATTTACACTTCTCTACCTGCCTACCTTATATAGACAGGTGTTACGTAAGGTGCTGCCTTACGTCATGGTTATGTAGCTTATATGTTATCTCCCTGATTAATTTGTGAGCTCCCAGGGGCAAAGGATTTTCTTTTTTTTGAAGTTTACTCCCAAAGGATTTTGTACCTGCCCAGAAATGTCCCCTACAACTAAGCCCTAAATTTACACCATTAAAGACAGTCTCTTGAGGGGCGCCTGAGTGGCTCAGTCGGTTAAGCGTCTGCCTTCCGCTCAGGTCATGATCCTGGGGTCCTGGGATGGAGTCCCGCATTGGACTCCTTGCTCGGCAGGGAGCTTGCTTCTCCCTCTCCCTCTGCCTGCCGCTCCCCCTGCTTGTGCTCTCTCTCTCTCTCTCTCTCTCTCTCTGACAAGTAAATAAAATCTTTTAAAAAAAAGACAGTCATTTGAGGGGCGCCTGGGTGGCTCAGTCGTTAAGCGTCTGCCTTCGGCTCAGGTCATGATCCCAGGGTCGTGGGATCGAGCCCCGCATCGGGCTCCCTGCTCAGCGGGAAGCCTGCTTCTTCCTCTCCCACTCCCCCTGCTTGTGTTCCCTCTCTCGCTGTCTCTCTCTCTCTGTCAAATAAATAGAATCTTTAAAAAATTAAAAAATAAAAAAGACAGTCATTTGAATTCAAATGCATCTCCAAAAAGACCCAATTAAAATATAACTGAAAAAATGTAAACATGTTGCCTGCTCTGTGAGTCATTAGCCACTTATGGCTGTAGCACATTAACAGAGCCTAAAGCTCCGAGCCATGGTGTTATGGGGGATGTTTGTCGATGGCAGAGAGGTGCAGAAAGAGGGTAATGAATAAAGGAGGAGAGGGTTGAGCGTGGGGTACTTCTGAAGACAGTTGCCTGGATAAGGCTGGGGAGACGTCGGGGCATTGGAGGGAAGCAGAAAGGTACTACCAGGCACTCACCCTGAAGTGAGAGGTTCCAGCAAGATAGGTGTGGGACACATATCAACGGGGCCATTATATCATTGTAACATGAAGTTATTGGCTCAAAACGCAAAAAGAAAACAGTAAAACAGAATTAATAAGTACTTAATTACGTCAGTAAAACATAACATTATGTCAACCTCATTAATTGCTAAATTTAACCTTCTAATATTCATTCTCTTTGAAAAAGATTTGTGGGTTAGATTTTCTCATTTCCTGAGTAGGATTCCCGAGTAGAGACAGTGACTCCTGAGAAATTGTCGCCAATTGCAAATTAAATATTACTCATAGCCAAATAATTTCCAAAACAAAATCATAAAATCTCCTCTCAAATTCCCAGGGCAAAATTGTATTTATTGTAGGACGTGAGCACATTTTAATATATTTGACATAATAAAACTAGGGGTCCCTGGGGCTTACAAAGTTTTTAAACGGCCCTATCAAAGATCAATTTCATTCATCCCTTCAGTTTCCCTCCCAATGACATCACAGGCTTCACCTGCCAAGGACAAGCTGCTTCCTTCTCGGAAAGGCAAATTTACCTTCTTGTCCACCTGCATGGGCCCATCCCTTACAACTAACTGAGTGATTAAATGCTTGGAATAGATAACTGAAACATTTTCTTGTTCCCAAGTGTTATCAATTTCTTACATATATTTCCCAAGTCTCTTGTGCATTTACAAACAAAAGCTGGATACATATTCTCCACCTTCCCCTTTTACATAGCTATTGATTTCTTACACCGCCATGTTCCTTGTCCTTTTAACTTAACAGTTGAATCTCCTCTTTTAAAAAAAGATTTATTTATTTATTTTAGAAAGTGGGGAGAAGTGGGGGGGGGAGGTAGGGAGGGAGGGAGAGAGAGAATCTTAAGCAGACTCCCTGCTGAGCGAGGAGCCCGACAGGGGGGCTCTATCTCATGACCCTGAGACCACAATCTGAACTGAAATCAAGAGTCAGATGCCCAGCTGAGTGAGCCACTCAGGTGCCCTCGAATCCCCTTCTCAAAACCCATAATTGTGAGGAAACTACTAGAAGCCCTCCACCGAAAAATGGTCAGAAGGGAGAGAAACACGTACAGCCCTTCAGGAGACAGAAGCAGTTTGTATCTAGTTAGAAAACACTGACCTACGGAATGTAGTTAGAAAGAACCCAAGTCATTTTATGCAGAAACAACGTAGACCACAAGACACAGAGAATGCCAAAGTCAGGGGATACGGAGGGAGTGAGCCCCAGAGAAGCCTGATGGTCAAGAGTGACAGGTTTTTTTTTATTTGCAAGAATATTTTTTTTATCTCCTTCGCCTCCTTGTCTTCCTCCTTCTCCTTTCTTTCCTCTCTCATTCTTGCTAGAGATAAAAAAGATTGTCAAGAAGTCTGGAGGTATAGCCACATGGAGCAACGAGAGGCCAGGGATTCAATAAAAGCTGAGCATGCACTGAGGGGTTGGAGGGCCTGGTCGTAGCAGGGCTGGGAGCACAACCCGGGTGCCCGAGATCAGAGGGGCGGGCCTTGAGTCCATAGTTAAGGGAGGAAAGGAAGAAAAATCCAAGGCTCAGTCCTGTTTTCTCTGCTTGCATCTAAAAACCTAGGTGGGTGCCTGGGTGGTTCAGTGGGTAAAGCGTCTGCCTTCGGCTCAGGTCATAATCTCAGGGTCCTGGGATCGAGCCCCACATCAGGCTTTCTGCTTGTTGGGGAGTCTGCTTCTCACTCTCCCTCTGTGCTCTCTCCCTCTCAAATAAATAAAATCTTTTTAAAAATTAAAAAAAAAACCTAGAGAATGCAACAAAGTGATTTTTATTCAGCGGCTGCTGTGTATCAGGCAGGAGGACACAGCAATGAGTAAAACAGATCGAGTCCCTATTTCATGGCGCTTTCTTTTTTTTCTTTTAAAAATTTCATTTATTTTTGCGAGAATGAGAGAGAGAGAGAGAGCACAAGCAGGGGGAGCGGCAGAGGCAGAAGGAGAAGCAGGCTCCACACTAGCAGGGAGCCCGACAGGGCACTCGATCCCAGGACCCTGGGATCATGACCTGAGCTGAAGGCAGATGCTTAACGACTGAGCCACCCAGATGTCCTGGCGCTGATTTTCTAGTCAGGGAGAAAGAACAGACATAAATGCATTGCGAATAGACGTGATATGATATTGGGTTGTGATCCCTGCTACAGGGTTATAGAAAGCGGGGAAAGGGGACAGAGACTGACAGGATTATGGGGGGAGATGACTTTAGATAGGGTAGCCAGGGAAGGGACTGAACCGCTCCGGTATCTGCATAAGGAGCGTCTCAGGGAGGAGTGACGGCATGTGGCCATGTGCTGGGCTTGGAGGGAGATGAGATTGGGGAGCTGGTCATGTCAGCAGAGTCCCAGGCTCAGTAGTGTGGTGAGAACAGGAAAGAAAACATCAGAGTGCACCGTGCGAGCGCCAGTAAGTATTGTCGTGGGAAATATTTGTTCCAAATACATCAAGTCCTAACATACACAGTATTTCTTACACTAGGTCTCCCAGTCAGGGAAGTTTGAAAGCCACCGATGTGAAGTTAATTAATCTGGACCTGGATCATCTTTACACACACACACACACACACACACACACACACACACACTCATTTACATAATATACATATACGGTTGACCCTTCAACAACACAGGGTTTAGGGGCACCAACCCCTATCCAGGTATAACTCTTGAATCCCCCAAAACTTAACTACTACTAGCCTACTATTGACCAGAAGCCTTACCGGTAACACAGTCGATTTACACATATGTATATGTCGTGTGTATTATACACTGTATTCTCACCATAAAGCCAGCTAGAGAAAATGAAATCTTATTAAGAAAATCATAAGGAAGAGAAAATACATTTACAGAATGTACTGTATTTATTGGAAAAAATTCGCTTATAAGTAGAGCCGCACAGTTCAAATCTGTGTTGTTTAAGGGCCAGCTGTACACATACACAGTGACCAACTTTTTACTTGGGAATCATTTTAAGTTTATAGAAAAGTTGTAAAGATACAGTACAGACGGTTCCCATATGCCTCTCGCCCAGTTTCCGGCAATGTTAGCACCTTACGGTACCCACGGTAGATTTGTTAAAACTAAGAAACAAACAGTGGTACATTATTATTAACTATGCTCTAGTCTCTACTTGGATGTCAGTCATTTTTTGCAATTTTTCGGGTCCAGGATCCGCCCCCCGCCCCAGGAAGCTGCATTGCATGCAGACATCACGTGTCCTTAGCATCTCTGGTCTGGGATAGTTTCAGGCTCTCCTCGTTTTTCATGACCTTGACAATTTTAAGAGTATTGGTATACAGTGTTTTGTAGACTGTCTCTCAATCTACAAACCCTCCAGAGGCTTGGAGGGTTCCTCTGGTGTTTTTCTCATCATCAGAGTGTTGCTATGAGTTTGTAGGAAGAATCCGACAGGGGTCAAGTGCCTTCTTCACCACATCCTATTGGGTGTATGGGATGTTAATGAGATGGTAACCTTGATCATTTGGTTTAAGTTGTGTTTGCCAAGTTCCTCCACGGTAAAGTGACTGTTTTTCCCTTTACATATGGTGTTCTTTGGTTGTGAGTCACTAAGTTCAGCCCACACTCAAGGGGGGGGGTGGGAATTAAGTTCTCCTTCCTAAGGGTGGAATGTCTACTGATATTATTTGGAATTCTTCTGTAAGGAAGATTTGTCCTTTGTCCTCCATCTACTTATTGAATCATTAACTTCACCAGTATAGACTTATGTGTATTCTATATTTCTATATTCTATATTTCTATCCAAACTATTTGTTTTGTTGCTCAGGTTGTTCCAGCTTTGGCCATCGGGAGATTTTTCAAGTTGGTCCCCATGTCTCTTTGACATCCTTCTGTTTTTTGAGCACTTCCTTTGCTTTCTGCCACTACCAGTGGCTGATCTTTGTATTTTTTAAGTCCTGCTCTGCAGTGTACCACTTTGTTGTTGTTTTTCCCCAGCAAAAATGTGCATATTTATGCTCTTATGTTAGACATGAGCAGGAACGGGGGGAAGTAGGAAGGGAAGACTTGCTGTCCCTCAATACCCATCCTCCCTCCCTCCAAAATGACGGAGGTCACCCAGGTAAACCAACCTCCTCTAGCATTTTGCTGCCAGAGGTATCTGATGACAGGGTTGTGGCCAAAGATTTGTAAGAGAAGCGATGGAAGCCACTCCCCAATTCTTGCCCTTAAAAAGATGGAACATGAAGGAGCTTCCCGGGCCCCCTCTTCCTTCCTGCCGGCAGGTGGCGGCAGATGGCGGGGCCCACAGCAGCCATTTCCTGTCAGCTGTAGCGGCAAGAGCACAGACCCGGGTCAGGGCATGACTTTCCAGCAGCTGTGCTGAGGGCGTCCCCTCACCTGTTCTGTATCCCTAGGAGTCCTTCTGACACCTCAGCAGCACAACAAAGCAGGCCACGCCAGAGCAGGCCTCCCCTGACACCATGCACGGTCCGGTGGTCTGCTGAAAACAAGTCTGGGGCAAACGTGCCCTGAGATGAGACACCCCTGCGGGAGCAGCTGTGAGCCCCCCCACCTCCGCGTCCCCTCAGAAGGCGGCTGAGTGGAGCTGGTAGGCTCAGTGCTCGGCCCGGGCAGCCAGCTGAAGGCTGAGGCCCAGGTCTTCACTGTCAGTGGGGAGTAAGTCGCCTTGGTTAGTTGCCCAAAGGGATAGGGTTCCAATGTCACCTTTTCTCCTTCTTTCTCTCTCTCTCTCCCTCTCCCCTACTCCGTTCAAATAATGACAAATGCTCAATGATCAGAAACCAGGAAATGTTTGAGAAATAAAAAGAGCGAAGTGATATTCTGAACCCCTGGGTAAGGAACAAGGAAAACTAACATTTGTTGAGTTCCTACTATGTCCGAAATGGTGTGTCACACAGACTTCCTGGTGGTCAGAAAAGCTAACTTCCCGAAGGTTGCACAGCAGGAACTCAGCAGAGCTAGGATTGGAGTCAAGGCTGCCTGTCCCCAGCTCTTTCTCTCACCTTGTCGTCTCTGTCTCCGGGGGAGCTCAAGGCCTGCTGTACATTTGTGTTTTGCTACTTGACCCTGTTCTTTTGAGGGGGGTTTATCTGCTGGAACTCAGCTGAGGGGCCCTATCATCCATCCAGATGTCTTGGTTCCCTTTCCTTCTGGGCAGGTGTGAGGGACTCTCTCCCACTTGACACTGGACCTTCACTGGTGTTGTGTTATGTGCCCCACCCTGCAGTCTTGGAGTCCATCTGGGTTCTTCCCATATCAGCACCTGTGAGATGTGTCTGGAACGGAGGGGAGAGCTATGGCAGAGCCCCCCAACAGAAGCCACAGATTCCCGGCCTGGGAGGGTAGACCCAATTCAGGAAAACATGCAGGATGCTGATGGCTGGTTTGGGTTTGGGTTTTGTGTTGTTGGCCTGATGATGGCTGCTGACATCTGAGTAGCTGGATACTTAAGTGGATGTGCTTCGAAACCAGACAGCATGGGGTCATCTCCAAGCCTTGCTACTATTCCAGTTATCTATTTCTCTGTAACAAACCCTCTTGAAGCACAGCGGCAACCATTTTATTACATTGCACGATTTCCTGGGATGAGAATTCAGATAGAGCTGGATGATTCTTGTGTCCACATGGCATCACCGGAGGTGACTTGGTGGTATTCAGCTGGCAACTGAGCGGGTCTGAGGGGTCCAAGATGGTTTCATGCACACATCTGGTGCATTGAGGAGTCAGTGGGAAGGCTGGGCTCAGCTGGGCCCTTCTCTCTTTCCATGTGCTCTCAGGGCCTCCCCATGGGGTCTTTCCAGCAGTGTGTCAGCTTTCTCATATGGCAGCCAGTGCTCGAAGAGACCAAGATGCCAGTCTTCTCAAAGCCTGGGTCTGGGGGCTCTAGGTGGCTCAGTCAGTTGAGCAACCACCTCTCGATGTCAGCTCAGGTCATGAGCTCGGGGCGTGAGATGGAGCCCCGCGTCAGGCTCTTTGCTCAGCTCTGAGTCTGCTCTCTCCCTCTCCTGCCCCTCTCCTCACACTCTCTCTCTCTCTCTCTCTCTCTCTCTCTCTCTCTCAATAAATAAAGTCTTAAAAAAAAGTCTGGGTCTGGAACTCACGCACCACCCTTTCTTCTTGTCCTTCATTGTAGATCAAGGCAGCCAGAGGCCAGTATTAAGAGGGGGGAAAAGATCACATTAAATGTGTAGATCTCTTTGGGTACTATAGACATTTTAACAATATTTGTTCTTCTAATCCACAGGCATGGAATGTCTTTCCATTTCTTTGTGTCTTCCTCAGTTTCTTTCATCAGTGTTTTATAATTTTCAGAGTACAGTTCCTTCATCTCTGTGGTTAAGTTTACTGTTTCTGGTGCAGTTATAAATAGGATGGATACCTCAATTTCCCTTTCTGCTGCCAAAGGAAAAAGAGAGAGAGAGAGAGGCAAACCAAGAAACAGACTCTAATTACAGAGTGGAGGTGGGTGGGGGGATGGGTAAAATAGGTGATGGGGATGAAGGAGTGCACTTGTTTTTGTTTTTTTGTTTTTTTAAGATTTTATTTATTTATTTGAGAGAGTGAGTGAGAGAGAGCGTAAGTGGGCAGAGGGGGAAGCAGGCTCCCCGCTGAGCAGGGACCCGACGCGGGGCTCAATCCCAGGACCATGGGATCATGACCTGAGATGAAGTTAGACGCTTAACTGACTGAGTGAGCCACACAGGTGCCCCCTGAAGGAGTGCACTTGTGATGAGCACCGGGTGTTTTATGGTGGTGCTGAATCACCAAATTGTGCACCTCAAACTAATATTACACCATATGTTAATGAATTAGAATTTAAAAACAAAACAAAACAAAACAAAACAAAAAAACAAGTGGGAAAAGAGACCTCACTGGCAATAGGCAGAGTGTCACAGTCTGGCCGTGGTTTACCCATCACTGCTATTCACGAGTCTGTGTCCTTGAGCAAGTTTCTTAACCTCTTTGTGTCTCAGTTTCGTCACCTGGAGCAGTGGAGACAATAACACGAATCTCATCCAGTTGTGAGCACTCAAGACACTGTCATGATGTCTTATGCACTCCATAAATGATGTACTCCATAGCTATTCTAGTGTCATGGTTAAGGTCACCGGCTCTGGAGTCCACCTGTCTGGGGTTCCTTTCTACCACTTGGCAACTGTGACCTTGAGCTGGGTTACCTGACTTCTCTTTGCCTGCATTTTCTCCTCTGTGCCTACTACATAGGACTATGTTATTAAAATTAAGTGAGATAATACACAGAAGCTTTGGCCCAGAGAAAATTCCTAACGTTGTTTGGGCGGTAGGAGTGGGTCCCCGAATCAGAGGACACATACCTTCCTCAACCTGGGCTTCAGTGATAGTACGAGTCTCTAGGTTCATAACTTAGGCATTCTTAAGGAAAGCGAGGGCAAAGTGGAGGGGCCGTGTGATGCTGTTTGTTGTCAGGGGTCCTCGTGGTGGTAACTGTGAGCCAGGTACCAGGTGAAGCAGGGTGGATGCTGCTTTGCCGAGGCGATGCTGATCCCACAGTGGAATGGAACAAAAGAATCAATGTCTGTTGTCTCTGGGCCTCAAGAAACATATCCATCTTGGACAGGGGAAGGCAAATATTTTCTACTTCCTGAAAAAGATCAGAAAGAAATCTCAGGACACAACCAGAGTGAAGGAACGAAAGCGTCAGGGTCTTTCAGGAAGGACAGGTTCCGGGTACTGCCACCTGGTTAGCATTTGGGGGTTTTGCAGAGCCCAGGGAGCGGCTGGTGGCGTGGAGACTCTGGAAACAGCCTGATGGACTGACAGTTGGTAATCCCCACATCATAGAAGCCCAAGGTAGCAACAGAAGGAGAAAATACCATCAAATCTCAGAGTTGGGAGGAATCCCAGAGATGCTACCAGATGCCTGAATAACTTCCACATTCTAGAACAGTGGTCATCAATGTCTGCCTGCACACCCCAGAGAAAAGCGGCTTCTTATCTCTCGAAGTGGTTAGTTTCATTTATGTCCATCTCTTTATTTAAGGAAATCTGCTTTCCTGGAATGTGTACCCACTGGTTCTAGTTCTGCTCTGTGGTAGCACACAAACCAGCCTAGTAACACATACTAGTCTTCTAGACATTTTAATTTTTATTTCTTT
Organism: Callorhinus ursinus; assembly: GCF_003265705.2. Classification (NCBI taxonomy): domain Eukaryota; kingdom Metazoa; phylum Chordata; class Mammalia; order Carnivora; family Otariidae; genus Callorhinus; species Callorhinus ursinus. Next base: position 3,512,409 of record NW_027397106.1, on the reverse strand, counting down.
TAAAGATTTTATTTATTTATTTGACAGAGACAGCGAGAGAGGGAACACAAACAGGGAGCGTGGGAGAGGGAGAAGCAGGCTTCCCGCCAAGCAGGGAGCCCAATGTGGGGCTCGATCCCAGGACCCTGGGATCATGACCTGAGCCCAAGGCAGACGCTTAGTGACTGAGCCACCCAGGCGCCCCCTTCTAGACAGTTTAAATCAATTCCCCAGCCCCTCCTCCTTCTCTTCACCGGGACCAACAGCCCTAGCTCCTTCTCTTGTGTTTCAGTGATTTGATCTGAACCTTCTCCACCATTCTCCTGTTTCTTCTCTTGACCTTCTCCTTCAAGAAATAAAATAAAGGGGTGCCTGTGTGGCTCAGTCAGTTAAGCGTCCGCCTTTGGCTTGGGTCATAATTGCCGGGTCCTGGGATTGAGTCCCACATTGGGCTCCTTGCTCAGCAGGGAGCCTGCTTCTCCCTCTCCCTCTGCCTCTCCCCCTGCTTGTGCTCTCTCTCTCTGTCAAATAAATAAATGAAATCTTAAAAATAAATAAATAAAATAAAATAACCCAGGTGCCCCAAAGCCAGAAAAACTAAGTCAGCTTTTTTTTATTATTATGTTATGTTAATCACCATACATTACATCATTAGTTTTTGATGCAGTGTTCCATGATTCATCGTTTGCATATAACACCCAGTGCTCCATGCAGTACGTGCCCTCTTTAATACCCATCACCAGGCTAACATATCTCCCCACTCCCCTCCCCTCTAGAACCCTCAGTTTGTTTCTCAGAGTCCATAGTGTCTCATGGTTCGTCTCCCCCTCCGATTCCCCCCCCC
>NW_027397106.1:3482661-3511486 GCF_003265705.2 Callorhinus ursinus | reverse complement strand
CCTGAGATTAAGAATTCCTCATATCAGTGAGGTCATATGATCCATGTCTTTCTCTGATTGACTTATTTCGCTCAGCATAATACCCTCCAGTTCCAACCATGTCGTTGCAAAAGTTAAGATTTCATTCCTTTTGATGGCTGCATAATATTCCATTGTGTGTGTGTGTGTGTGTGTGTGTGTGTGTGTGTGTGTGTGTGTGTGTGTGTATATATACCACTTCTTCTTTATCCATTCATCTGTTGATGGACATCTTGGCTCTTTCCATAGTTTGGCTATTGTGGACATTGCTGCTATAAACATCAGGGTACGTGTACCCCTTCAGATCACTACATTTGTATCTTTGAGGTAAATACCCAGTAGTGCAATTGTTGGGTCATATGGTAGCTCTATTTTCAACTTTTTGAGGAACCTCCATACTATTTTCCAGAGTGGCTGCACCAGCTTGCATTCCCACCAACAGCATAGGAGGGTTCCCCTTTCTCTGCATCCCCGCCAACATCTGTCTAAACCAACTTTTAATTCATATGTGTTCCCTATCCACTCTTTATCTCTATACTGACACTTTCTCTTTTTTTTAAGATTTTATTTATTTATTTGAGAGAGAGAGAGAACACGGTGGGGGGCGGGTAAAGGGAGAGGGAGAGAGAGTCCTAAGCAGACTCCATGCTGAGTGCGGCCCCATGACCCTGAGACCATGACCTGAGCCAAAACCAAGAGTCAGACACCCAGGCGCCCCTATGCTGATACTTTCTTATATAGTGTTTGAAGATGCTACTTTGTTCCCATCTTGTGGTGGACTAAAAATGGCCACAGACTCTTTGCTGCTCTTCCCACCAAGAAATGGAGTCTTTTTCTCCACCCCTTGAATCTAGGCTGCTTTTTGATTTGCTTTGGCCAATAGAACGTGGCAGAGGTAAAGTTGTATGACTTTTAAGCCAGGCTCAAGAGACTTAGCAGCTCCCACTTTGGTCCTCTTGGGATTCTGCCCTGAGGCCATCATGCTGAGAGGAAGTCCAGGACAGGAGAGCTGGGGGCCAGACAGGTCCAGGTATCTGACACTCCAGCCATCGCCGCCGAGGCCCCAGCCACCCTGTGCCCTCCAGCCAGAATGCAGTGGCATGAGTGGGGCCAGGAAACACCAACATAAGAACTGCCCTTGCAACCCACAGAATGATAAGAAATAATAAACTGTTGGTGTTTGAAGCTACTAAGTTTTGGGTGGTTTATTGTATGGTCAATAACTGATATACTGATCGTAGAAGTCACGTTATTGAGTGCTTTTGCTCTATACTTACCCAGAGATTTTCTTCCCTTGCAATAGTAAAATATTTGTCTAGTGACCTTTGCTCGAGGTGTCCCCAGCTTAGGGCCACCAGCCATGGGGGGAGAGAGTCCAGCGGTCTTTTTAGGCCACCAGCTACACCACTGCTCAGAATGCATGCCCAGCATGGGAATGAGCTCCCCAAGCTAGGAAACTAAACCCCTGTTCTAAGGGACAATTGTCAGAGGAAAACAGGATGTCTGACACTGACATCAAAGAATAGCGTCTTCTTCAGTGACTGACATCTCACTGCCTGACTTTGGGAGGAATGTAGCAAGCCAAAGGGAAATACAATGGCAGATGCAAGAAGCCACGTGGTGGGCTCTCTGGGGAGTTGAGAAGAGGAACAAAATAACTTCCGTTTCCAAGAAGTTGTTTTGTTTTTTAAATATCTTTTTTGGGTCTTTGGATTCCCAGAGAGCGAGACATTAACAGAGGTATGGAAAGCAACTCACTTCCAAAAACAATTCTGAGCCCCTATCAAGTGTCAAACTGTGTGCCTGGGGATGAAGCAATACACACCACAAGCCCTCAAGGGGGTCAGTTCTGAGTTGTGCACATCCAGAAGCCTTGGCTGTAAGTGGCAATGAATGTAAATATTTCAAGATATTTGCAGCAGCTGTGATGTGACCTGACAAAGCTGTGGTTTCTATCTTTCTATCAGATACTGCTAATTCTACTGCAGTTTGTTGCCTACATTTATAGTTGAAGATACTGCTGATTTTCAGATAGTAATCAGAAGATTTTTTTTTCCCATTCAGGTCCCCAGGCCCTGGATTGAGACCCTTCCCCCGCCCACGGCTTTAGGAACCAGACCGGCAGGTGCTCACAGCTCTCCCTCAGAGCCGCCTGCATCCGCGTCCCCTCAAGGAGCCCACACCGATCTCTGGGCTCACAGGCCCCTCACTGTCCCCTAAGTTCTGCTCCTGTGTCATTTGGGTTTGCAGTGGCCTTGGCTTGCCATGGTATCTTATTTTTTGAGGTCTGAGAAAACATTTTATTTGAAATAATTTCAAACTTACATTAAAGTTGCAAGAATGGTGCAGGGAACTCAGAATACTTTATTCACGTTCACCAACTTTTAACAGTTTGTGTATTTGTTTTTCTCATTCTATCTATATATGTATATATTATAGGCATATATATGCATATGTATATATATATGCACATAATATTTTTTTAAACAATTTGAGAGGAGGAGGTTGCATACATTATGTTCCTTTACTCCTAAATACTTTACCGTGTATTTCCTAAATATGGATGTGCTTTTCTTTTTTTTTTTAAGATTTTGTTTATTTATTCAAGAGAGACAGAGAGAGAGAGAGAGAGAGAGAGGCAGAGGGAGAAGCAGGCTCCCAAGGAGCAGGGAGCCCGCTGCGGGACTCGATCCCAGGACCCTGGGATCATGACCTGAGCCGAAAGCAGACGCTTAACCATCTGAGCCACCCAGGCGCCCGGGATATGCTTTTCTATTTCCACATTATGGTGATCAAACTGAAGAAAATTTTTTAAAGATTTATTTGTTTATCTGAGGGAGGGCGTGAGCTTGAGCATGGGGACGAGGGGCAGGAGGAGAGGGAGAGGGAGAGCAGGCTCCGCACTCACCACACTCAGCTTGGGCTCTGGGCTCCATCTCAAGACCCCGAGATCACTACCTGAGCCGAAACCAAGAGTTGGATACTTAAACGAATGCACCACGCAGGTGCCCCCAAATTGAAGAAATTTAATGTTAACATATTACTTTTATCTAATCCATAATACACATTCCAATTTCTGCAATTGACTCAGTAATGTTCTTCTTAGCAATTTTTTCCCTATGCAGGATCGATCTGGGAATCAGTATTACACTTAGTTGTCATGCCTTTTTGGTTACCTTGGTTCTGGAACAGTGCCTCAGTCTGTCTTTGTCTTTCTAGTCGTTAATACTTTTGAAGAATACAGACCAGATAATTTTATAGAATGTCCTTCACTTTGGGTTTCTACAATATTTCCTTGTGACTAGATTTAGGTGGTGTGTATTTGGTTAGAATAATACATAAGTTAGCTATGCTTGTTAGGGAAATCACATCTGAAAGTTTGTGAAATTTATCTGCCCCTTATTGGTGATGTGAATCGTGATCACTTACTTAATGTGTTGTCCAGTTTTTCCAGTGTGTTTGACTATTTTTTCTCTTGTAATTAATAACTAAGATGTAGGTAGAAATTTTGAGACTATGTAAATATTCTGTCATTCATCAAACCCGTCCCCACTTGAATTTACATGCATTGATGAATTTTGCCTGAATTGATTCTTACTATTATGGTTGCAAGACGGTTACTTTTAAAACTTCGTTCCTTCCATATTTATTAGTCAGTACTTTTTTTAACTTTTTATTTTAATTCCAGTTAGTTAACGTACAGTGTTATATTAGTTTCAGGTGTACAAAACAGTGATTCAACACCTCCATACATCACCCAGTGCTCATCACAAGTGCCCTCCTTCATCCTCATCCCCTATTTCACCCATTCCCCCCACACCTCCCCTCTGGTGACCAGCAGTTTGTTCTCTGTAGTTCAGAGTCTCCATGGGACACCTGGGGGGCCCAGTGGGTTGAGCGTCTGACTCTTGGTTTCGGATCAGGTCTTGCATTCAGATCAGATCATGATCCATGATCTCAGGATCGTGGGATCGAGCCCTGGGTCGGGCCCTGTGCTGAGCCTGGAGCCTGCTTAACATCCTCTCTCCCTCTCCCTCTGTACCCCACCCCCCACCTGCACACACGCTCTCTCTTTAAAAAAAAAAAAGTCTCCATATTTATTAGTCAGTATTTATTTATTTGCTTATCTGGTTTTTTTTAATCACTATGGACTCATGGGTTTTTGTTTTATTCAATGGACTATAATATACAACTCTCCTTGAGTACTTTGATGTTAAAATTTTTAATGTCCCAGATTTTGCCAGTGGAAGCTCCATAAAGCTGATTCCTGTGTCTTTTTCACATCATTTCCATAATATTTTATTTTTATTATTATTTTTTTAAAGATTTTATTTATTTATTTGACAGAGAGAGAGCCAGTGAGAGAGGGAACACAAGCAGGGAGAGTGGGAGAGGGAGAAGCAGGCTTCCCGCCGAGCAGGGAGCCTGATGTGGGGCTCGATCCCAGGACCCTGGGATCATGACCTGAGCCAAAGGCAGATGCTTAACGACTGAGCCACCCAGGTGCCCCACCCTCCAAAAATATGTTGTTAAGCTTTTGAATTTTTGCTAATGTGATGGATGAGGAATGGTATCTCAGTGTATTTTCAATTTACATTTCTATTATAATGAGGAAAGTTGAACTTCTTTTCATGTAAAATGGTGTGGTGCACGCTCTTGCTTCCATCCTATAAAACCTTTCATTTATAGGACCTTTCTTGTCTGACCAAACCTTAGAGTCTTATTTCGAGTCACTGAGAGAGAATCTGATTGGCCCACCCCATCTGTGAATCGGTTGCCACCCAGGCGCCCCCACTTCCATAATATTTTAAAAGCAGTTCCTTACTCTCTGGTACAGCCAGGTATTCCAGGCTCATCTTGTACTTTTCCTGCTCTCACTCTGGACTTAGCAATTTCTCTAAGAAGCTCTGATTCACCAAAGAAGATATACTATTGAGCAAGAAGCACATAAAAAGATGTCCAACCACATTAATCATCAGGAAATTCGTATTAAAACCTCAATGAGAAACCACCACACACTCACTAGAATGGCTAAATATAAAAGAATGACAATAAAAAGCATTGACAAAGATCTAGATGACTAAAACACCCATGCATTGCTGCTGGACCCACTTTGGGGAAAAAATTGACAATTTTCAAATAAAGCTACACTTATAAAGTTTTATATTTACCATGTGACCTAGAAATTTTATTTCCATGTATTAACCTAAGAGGAATGAAAATGTACATCCACATAAAGACTTGACATGAATGCTCATTGGCACTTTATACATAATAGATAAAAATTAGAAACAATGCAAATGTCCATTAAGAGGCGGCTGGATCAATGAATTGTGGTGTATCCATGCAGTGGATTACTATTCTGCAATAAATAGAAATAAACTACCGATACACACAACACAGATTAATCTCAAAAACATTATGCTGAGCCAAAGAAGACACAGAGTCTATACTGTATGATTTCATTTGTATGAAACTCTAAAGAAGATAAATCTGAATGATAGAAATAAAAAGCAGGTAAGTGGTTGCTTGAAGCTGGTGGTGGATTGTGGGGCTTAACTGGGAAGGAGAATCATAAGGAAATGGGGAGAATGGAAAAGTCTATATTCTGATTTGGGGGGTGGGGTGGTTACAAGGATGCATGCGTTTATCAAAACTAATCAAACCGTATGCTTAAAATGGATTCATTTATTGGATATCATTGCATTTTATTGTATATAAATTGTATTTTATTGTATATAAGTTGCACTTCAGTAAAGTTGGTGAAAAAGCTATATAAAAAGGTATATTCAGAGAAGTGCCACTTCTTACCCTAACCCTTTCACTTAGTGTTGGGCTGGAGTCAACTTGTTCTTGCTTGTAAGAGATGATTCTGTGAATTTCTGTAGGAAGTTTGATATTGACCACATGGGAGGATTTACACCAAGGAAACTGGCTTGCTTGCTTGCTTATTTGTTTGCTTGTTTATTTGCAGAGAACTGGTTTACCGCCTCACCACTGCCTCTGTCTTAACCTATTCTCCAACCCTCACAGATAACTCATTTCACCGGTTTCTCGTTTACTCTGCCTATGTCTTTTTGGCTTTGTTTTTTTAAAAGACTTTATTTATTTATTTGAGAGAGAAAGAGAGTATGAGCTGGGAGTGGGGCGGGGACGGGCAGAGGGACAAGTAGGCTCCCACTGAGTGAGGAGCCCGATGCAGGACTCGATGCCAGGACCCCGAGATCATGACCTGAGCCAAAGTCAGATGCTTAACTGACTGAGCCACCCAGGCGCCCTGCTTGTGTCTTTTTATAAACATCAGCAAATATGTGTTTATTTTCTTATTTCCTCTTCTTAAACAAAATGTAGCATACTGTATATGCTTTTTTTGCACTTTGCTTTTTTCCACTTAACAATATGTCCAGGAAATCACTCCAATTCAGTTCATAGAGATTGTTTTCATTCTTTTTCAGCTGCATAGAACTTCACTGTGTGACTGCGCTATAGTTCATCCAGCCAATCTCCTACTTTGGGGCAGGTAAGTTGTTTCCAGTATTTTGCAGTTACATGTAATGCTATAATAAATAACCCATGCCTGAATAGTTTTGTGTTGTTGGAGGTATCTTTGTTTTTTTTCCCTAGAGAGAGTGAGAGTTAGAGAGTCGGGGAGGGGGGCTGGTGGAGGGGCAGAGAGAATTTTATGCAGGCTTCACTCCCAGCACAGAGCCTGATGAGGGGATTGATCTCACACTCCCAAGATCACAACCTGAGCCGTGATCAAGAGTTGGACGCCCAACTGACTGAGCCACCCAGGGGCCCCAGAGGTGTCTTTTGATTTAAATTTCTAGAAGTGGGATTGCTGGGTCAAAAGGTATATGTTAAATATTACCAACCTCCTCTCCATAGCATTGTACTTTGCATTTTTACCAACGATGTATGAGAGTGCCTGTGTCCCCACCACCGTGTCAACCATGTATGTTGTTAAGCTTTCTTTTTTTTTAAAGGTTTTATTTATGTATTTGAGAGAGAGAATGCACGAGCAGGGAGAGCAGCAGAGGGAGAGGGAGAAGCAGGCTTCCCACTGAGCAGGGAGCCCAATGCGGGACTTGATCCCAGGACCCCGAGATCATGACCTGAGCCAAAGGCAGATGCTTAACGACTGAGCCACCCAGGTGCCCCGCCCCCCAAAAATATGTTGTTAAGCTTTTGAATTTTTGCTAATGTGATGGATGAGGAATGGTATCTCAGTGTATTTTCAATTTACATTTCTATTATAATGAGGAAAGTTGAACTTCTTTTCATGTAAAATGGTGTGGTGCACGCTCTTGCTTCCATCCTATAAAACGCTTCATTGTAGGACGTTTTTTGTCTGACCAAGCCTTAGAGTCTTATTTCAAGTCACTGAGAAAGAATCTGATTGGCCCACCCCATCTGCGAATGGGTTGCTACCCTAGGGGCATCCAGTTCTCACCAGCTATCTCTTCCTATCATTTGACAAGGGCTTGATGGTTGAATTCTCAGAAGGGAGTGTGGATTGAGCAGTTACTATAAGCATGAAAGACGTTGAGTGACTATCAGTCTTGAAAATGTGTTGGAGCCCAGATAGCTCTTTTTGATAAGGCTGGTACTGTCTGACAATTCTTTTATTCAACTGATATTTTTTTAATACCACTAGTGTAAAGTACTGATCGAGGCACTATGGAGAAGGCAATTTTTTTGTTTCAAAAATATTATGGAACATTGCAAACATATACAAAAGTAGAGAAAATTAAAAAAAAAAAAGTAGAGAAGATATATAATGAAACTCCATGGACCTATCGCCCAACTACAACTATCAACTCATTTCCGGTGTTGTTTTCATTCGTACACCACATGCTTCTTTCCTGATGGCTTTACATCTTTTCCTTTGTTAATATTTCAGCACAAATTTCCAAAAGATAAGGACTCCTCACCATAGAAACATAATGACATTACCCTTATCACACCTTAAAAATGAACAATAATGGCTTAATAGCAAATATTCACTCAGTTCAGGCTTGCATGTTTGTTTGTTTTTACAGTTTGTTCAAATCAAGACCCAAATAATGTCCATATATTGTAATTGATTGATAGGTCTCTCAAGGTTCTTTTAATCCAAAGCTTCTCCCCTTTGTCTCCTCAACCCTCCACTCTTCTCTCTTTTCCTTTCACCTTATATGTGGAAGAAACCAGGTCGTTCATCCTGTGGAGTTTCCCACTTTCAAGATTTTACTGATTGCATGCCTGTGGTGTTATTTGAAATATATCCCCATCACTTATTTTCTTTTAAATTCAGATTTTACTTACTTATTTTTGCAGGACTCTTTCAGACAGACACGCAACATTTGGTTGTCTCTCCTTTTGGGATGTCAGCAGTCACGTTCAAGCCATTGTTAGTTCTTTGGGGAATGCAGGATGGTGATATTTTAATATTACCATTCCTTCTTTGTTAGCTGGTGTGTTTCTACAAAGAGAGACTTCCTATCTGCTATTTTGGTTATCTGTACTTACAGTTTCTGTAGGAAAGGCAGGATAAATGCTTAACCAGTTTTCAACCCAGGAATTGGTTCATAGTATGAAAAATGCAAACTGAATCTGACATGCATCCTGCCCTCATGGAACTTCCCTTCCAGTAGGGGAATAAGACATGTGGACAGAGTGATAAGCGAAGCCAAGAGATGCAAAGGGCCCAGAGGGCCATGCTCCCTAAGAGGCCGGGCAGGCCGGGCTTCAGTCCTTCTGGCTGCAGGGCATCAGGGGAAACTTGTAAAAGCGGTAGAATTTCAGCTGAGCCTCAAAGGATGGGAGGATGCAGGAAGCACCAGTTGCTCCCCAACATCTGTTCTTGCCTTCTTCTTTGCCAGGGCTCATGGTCTTCCAGACATAAGATAACTTCTTACTCTCCCTTGCAGTTTCATGCGGTCATATGACAAGGCTCTGGCCTTTGGACTATTCTGAGAAGTAGTGATCTGAGCAATTCCTAGGTTGTGCCCTTAAAGAGAGGGGGCAGACCTTTCCCCTCCCCTTCCTCCATCCTGCTGCTCACAAAGCAGATGATGTGGTGCACCATCTTGGAACGTGAGGTCCAGGAGGCACCATACAGTTGGCCAAGCCACCAGATCGAAGGAACCGGGCTGGATCCTGGATGTCCTCCTATGAGCCACTATTCCAGCCCCGGACTGCAATCCAACTGTGACAAGAACAAGGAATAAACCTCTGATGGAGCAGCCGTGGAGATGGAAGTGCCAACCAAGGTCTGCCTGGGAATATCTAATGTCTGCTGGTGCTGGGAAATAGTGGGGAGGGGAATCCAATTCAAAGAATGTAAGGACTGGAAAAATGGTCAGACCAGGGAAATGTTTCAGTAGTTTACACATGGAGGAAGAAGAGGAGAGAGCAACCAAAATAATCCCCCAAAGTCTGTGAAAAGTAGGGTTACCTGGTATTTTTGAAAAGCATTGACCCTTCCTGTCTTTCCCTGCAGTTTACTCAATGTGAGAATCAAGCGAAATCTGTTTGTTGCATTAATGATCAGAAGGCCTTTAAGAAGTGAAGCGTTTTCTCTACTATTTTCTGCATATTTTCCTAAATTACCTTGTAGAAGCTTTAGCATTCTTTTGTTCACATTCAGATTTGAAATTCACCTGGAATTGGGTTTTGTGTATGGTACAAAGAAGGACAAAGTTTCAATTAATGTTAAAAACCATCCTTTTCCTTTTGCTCTACAATTTTGTCACAAATCAAAGGCATCTGGCAGTTCCTACTGAAACTGAACCACAAATACCCTCTGATCCACTAAGTCCATTCTCGATATACACCGAACAGAAATGCATTCCTGTGTACATGAAAGGAAACATGGGAGCACGTTTATAACAGCACTGGGCCAAACAGCCCAGTGGACAACACCATTGTATTAAAATCATCAAACTTGCTGAGAGACTAGAACTTAATGATTCCAACCCCTAAAAAGAAGGGATCATTATATAAGTGACAGAGATGCTAATTATCCCTACAATGGCGATCATGGTACAATATAGGAATGGATCAAATCGACACATTGTACACCTTAAATTTGCCCAGTGGTACATGTCCGATGTATTTCCATTTCTTTAAGAGTTCGAAAAAACACAAAACCATAACAGCCCTAAAATGAAAACAGCCCAAACGTCTATCAGCAGTAGGATGAAGGAATCATGGTACATTCATGCAATAAAATAGCACTCAGCTGCTAAGACAAGTGAGCTAAACTATACACAATAACTGATAAATTTCACAAAGATGTTGTTGAGTGGAAGAAGCCAAAACTAAAATAATATAAACTATCTCAATTCTATTTATATAAACTTTAAAAATGGGAAAAACTCATCTATGCTGTCAGGTTATCTCTGGGGAAGAGGAGTGGACAGTAACTGGGGGAGGGGGCACTGAGCAGGGTTTCTGAGCTGCTATTAATGTTCTGTTTCTAATCTGGGTGGTGTTCACTGATAACGCACTGACCTGTATATTTATAATGTTTGCCATTTTAAAATGTGTATCATACATCAACCTAAAGTTATTTTAGAAAAGAAGCTGGTCATTATGTTCCATGGAAGTAGGGAAGTAGGGACCAGCAGTAAGACTGACGAGAGGCATGTGGAGGTGGCCTGCTTTGGTTTCAGAGTAGCTGTTGCATTTCGGTAGCAAAGCACCAAAACATACAAGATGCTTGATATACGTGCAAAACAATGTATGATATTTGATATAAAATGATAGATAGAAGAAGGGCACCTGGCTGGCTCAGTCAGCAGAGCGTGCGACTCTTGAGCTCAGGGTTGTGAGTTCGAGCCCCACGTTGGGTGTAGAGATTACTTAAAAATAAAATCTTTTAAAAAAATGATGGCCAGAAGAGGACAATGAAGCTAGTAGTCAGATTTCAGCAAATCTCAAATACCACTGACTCTAAAATGTACCATTATTTTAATAAACCACTTATAGGGGAAAAGTGCTGCTGATTAAATACGAAACCATGCCTTTAACAATGGTCCTGGGTGACACGTGAAATGGTCATAACAGTTTCTCATTGCTTTGAGATTTCTTTCATTTACTCCAAGGGATTTGACAGTTTTCTTTCCGTTGGTTACCTTATTTGCGGGGCTTATGGTATTATTATAGATATTGCATATGTTTTAGCTACAAAATGGACCAAAACTTCATCTAGTTGTGGACCACAACTTCATCTAGTCTCTTCCTTTCGTAGGTCCCATAAGACTCTTGGTTGGGCTTTACAAGAGAATTGAGAATTTTGGCCATTCTTCCAGAATGAAATTTTTGCTTTATTACTACCAATCTGCCCCCACTGCTTTGTTTCTCTGCCCTCCTGGGACTATAATAACCTTTTGTTTCAATAAGCAATCTTTGAAAAGACATTTTAAACATCAATTAAACTTACCGGCCTTGATGCCAATGGAATAGCCATGGCCAAGTTCACACACGTGAAGGCGGTGACACAGCTGCTTGCTGCCCGGCCAACGGTGACTAGGAGAGGCTTCTCAATTTCAGAGAGGTTAAATGTGACAAAATGTGCATCTTAGAATTGATGAGTCAGTGTGTTGAAGGGAAAGGCAAAGTCAGAAAATTACTATTTACAGAGTTAGAGGAAGTCTTACATACTTGCATAATTTGGGCTGAAAATAAGCAGTGATGTATTTCAAGGATCTAGAAGAAAATCAGGGAAGAGGTCAAAAGAAAATAACATAGTTTGCCTAAAATAAATATACTATGCTTGATGGAGGCTGGTCCTCGTTAACTTGACATGGAGAAGCATGGCTGGTCTCCCTCTCCCTTTGGGAGGCAAGGTGGTATGACGAATTAGAGCAATGGGGGTGCTAGTAAATGTTTAGCAACCGACTCTCTGGGAAAAATGTGCATATATAGGTTTATCATAAATTTTGCTGATATAAAGGATGTGTAGCCCATGGTTTATAAATAATATTAAATATATAGCGCTCTGGGGGCACCTGGGTGGCTCAGTCTGTTAAGCATCTGCCTTCAGTTCAGGTCGTGGCCCAGGGTCCTGGGATCGAGCCCCGCGTCGGGCTCCCTGCTCTGCGGGAAGCCTGCTTCTCCCTCTCCCGCTCGCCCTGCTTCTGTTCTGTCTGTCTCTCTCTCTTTGTCAAATAAATAAATAAAATCTTTAAAATATATATAGCACTCCGTTATAAATTACTGTATAGCCAATTAGCCAGTTGATTCCCACAGAATACTTTTGTGGATTTTTCCCTAACTCTGTATCCATAGCCAGCCTGCAGTTTTAATTGACAAAGGCATGAATGTTGGTTGGTGTTTTTGTTTACATTAATGAATAACAGGAAAGTGAAACAGCAAAGACGTATGTTGGAACTTCACTCATCTGTCAATGACATAAGTGACTTCTTGCTGAATCAAGTCAGTCTAATAATGAAAGAATCTTTCCTTGATGTGTTTGTGTTGTGAAAAATGTAACAGCTATAGACACAGCACGCTTTTTAAAAAAGGTTTTATTTATTTATTTATTTGTTTATTTATTTGGGGGGGTGGCGGAGGGGCAGAGGGAGAGAGAGAGAGAGAATCCCAAGCAGACTCCACGCTGAGCATGGAGCCCAATGGGGGCTCGATCCCACAACCCCGAGATCATGACCTGAGCCGAAATCAAGAGCCAGACACCCAATCGAAGGATCCACCCAGGTACCCTTAGACAGAGCACACTTTTAGTTTCCTCTACATTATTAACATTTCTCACCACCTTCTTCAATCTAGACAACCAACAAAATGATAAATTGAGCCCTGATGTGTAGTGTGTGCCAGTTACTGTGTTGCAAATGCTCCCCTCACCGCCAATTTCAAGCTGTCAGTGTGATCTCACTGAATGAGGGGAGGGGAAGAGCTGCCCAGCAGCACAACATTATGTGGGATTTCCAGGCTGCAGATGGCAGAGTTGTAAATAACCTTCAAAAGCATAGACACTAGTAAAAGGTAGTGATAATAGTTAGGAAGTGATGAATTTTGAGTATTTATTACCTTGTTTTAAATATAATTTATTTAATTATAACTTTGCATCATTTAATTTTTAATAATGGCCCTGTTCAACAAATGCTCACACATTTCCTGAAATTTTAACTTAGCAAGCCTCTATGAGTCAGCTCCGGCACACCTCTGCTTTGGAGTCAGACAACTTCAGGTTTATATTTAACTCTACCAGTTCCTTGTTCTCCAATCATGGACAGTATGCTTAGCCCCTTCAAGCCCAGTTATTTCTCTGCAGGGGCTGATAATACCGACGTCACAGAGTCGAGTTGTTGAGGATGGCACAAGTTCAAGTTTGTGAAATCTACACCAAGTAGGAGCACAGTATTAACTCTGTTCTCTTCCTTTGGTCTTTCTCTTGTCTGATACATATGCTTGTTAAAATTATCTTCCAGAAACAGAGATATTTCTGTGTCTTCCCTCAGACTCACACTGGTATTAAGCACAAACTCCAATTTGTTATCAAAGCCTACCTCTCACCAATCACAGCTTTTCATTACTCCTCGAGATTATCTGTGCCCCAATTACAGATCTGTCGACATCTCCCACAGAGATCTTGTGGGTCCCATCCCCACACCTCTGTTCCCGGCATTTCTTGCCATTGGGATCTTTGGACCATCTGCGCCACCCCCCTCCATCCCCATCAAAGCACACCTCCATGAGACTTCCTTTGTTAACCCCATCTGAGAATAATGTCTAACTTGTACTGAGTGCAAGGGATACGCCAGGAGTTGTGCAGAGTGCTTTGTATTCATTATCCCATGTAGTTAGTCCAATTTAAAGATGAAGAAACAGGGGCACAACTAGAGTAAATAACTCCCCCAAAGTCATACAGCTAGTAAAGTGGTAGAGCTGGGATTGCAACTCATTTGGTCTGACTCCAGAAATTGGGCTCTTAGACATCATGTCCCACTTAACTGCCTGAAGAGTTGCCTTTTAAAATAAATTACCTCTTTTTGTTTCATGTTAATATAGCATGTATCATGTTATATATCATATTCTTGGCCTTTTTCAGGTCTAGGTTCCTATGCTTTATCATAGTACCATCTTCTTGAAGGCAAACGTATTCATTTACCGAGTATTTACAAAGTGCCCTCCCTATGTATCAGGTGCTATTTTAGGCATTGGGGATAGAGGACCAGTCCTTGGTTAAAGAAATGACAAAATATCCGTATAGCAGAATACTATGCAGCTGTAACATAGAACGAGAGGTCTCTTTTTGTAAGGACTTGGGAAGATTTCCAAGACATACTGTTAAGTGAATCAAAGCAAGGTACAGAACACTTTGTACACTATGCCACCTTCTGTGGACAATATGAGGAAGGGTTAATAACTTTTCTGCATGTTTTTACCTGTTAAAAGACTCAGTTTTGGGGCACCTGGGTGGTACAGTCGGTTAAGCGTCTGACTCGGTTTCAGCTCAGGTCATGATCTCGGGGTTGTGAGATCGAGCCCAGTGTGGGGCTCAGTGCTCCGTGCAGAGTCTGCTTGAGACTCTCTCTTCCTCTCTCTCTGTCCCTCCCCCCCTCTTTAAAATAAATAAATCTTTTAGAAAATTAAGTAAAAGACTCAGCCTTCATCATTATGAAGTTCATAGTGTAGACAATGTATTATCATAATGCTATAATTGATGTACAATGGAATCTTGATCTTCCAGAAAATATATATTCTGAAATCTTCACAAATCCCTAAAATCACAAATGCCCCCATGGCAGGGAGGGCTAGCTGCTAAATAAAGTCTCGCTATCCCCTTCCAGAACGTGGAGTTGTTGCTGAGAAGTGGCTTCTGGCAAAGGACTCTACTTCCTAACCTTCCTTGCATGGAGACCATATGATTAAATCCTGGCCAGCGGAACGTGGGCCGAAGTGATCTGACCATTTCTAAGGCCCAGCCATGAAAACTTCCTGTGGGGTAAGCAGGCTGCATGCTGACATCCAGGAAGTTCTTGAATGACTGCGTGGAGTGAACCTACTTTATTCCTCTTCCTGGCTGTCACCCATTGGGCTGCACTTGAGAAATGAAAGTCTATTGTGTTTAGCCAGTGAGATGACAGTGTTATCTGTAATTGAAGTTTCTAGCAACTTCATTAATATACCGTGCTAGTGTATGGTTTTCTTCTCACAATATAACCGAAAGTTTTGAATGACTCTTTCAGATGCTTACTCATTTGTCTTATGCGATAAGCATATTTTTGGCTGCAATACTTGGTGAGACAGTTTCACAAATCAATTTTTCTTCTTTTTACCTAGTACCTAAGGTGGGAGCATCCATATCACAGAGTTAAGCCAAGGGCACATGTGACTTCTCACTTTTTAAGTAATCCAATATTTCCATTTTATTGCCAGAACTACATTTTCCTAGACCTTACAGCTTCTGTCTCTAGTGTTACCAGCTGCCATCTTTCCTCTTCTTTTTTTACTTTTTCATAATTTTATCTTATTGTGAGATGCATCATACATACAGCAGAGGGCATAAAACAGGGAGTTTTTAAGAAAGATTAGGAAATGAAGACCTGTAAAGTGCCACTCAACTCAGGAAACAGAACACTGCCTTCCAGTTGTCCCTTTCCAGTGACAATTTCCTTCCTTCCCCCACGGATGAAGCCACTATCCTGACCTTGGTGATAATCTATTTCTTGTGTTTCTTTATAGTTTTGCCACCTATGTCTGATCCCTAAGTGACGTAATACAGTTGATCTGTTTTTGAACTTTGTATAGAGGGCATAATCGGCTCCGGCCACTTTGTGTCTTGCTTCTGTGTCTGACATGATGTCTGCGCAAGTCATCCACATTGTTTCCTGTTGCTCTAGTTAGTTCACGTTCACTGCTGTAGAGCAGTCCTTTCTGTCATTTCTAGAGGAATGACATTTGACTATTGCAAACATTACTTTTGTGAACATTATTATCGATGTCTTCTGTGACCAATGAGCACGAGTTTCTCCAAGGTATGCAGCTGGAAGTAAGCTTGCTAGGACACAGAATATGCCCATCTTCAAGATGGCTGGATAATGCCATACTGCTTTGCAAAGTGTCTGTACCACTTTCTGTGCCCGCCAGTGGTGTATAAAAGTCCCCCTTGTTCCTCAGTTATACCAGTACTTGGTGTCGTCAGACTTAAATTGTCTTTTCTTTTCTCTTCTTTTCTTTTTGTCAATCTGGTAGGCATTTCATTGTGGTTTTAATTTGGACTTTCAAATATAATAAGGTCAAACACTTTTTTATGTGTTTATTGACAATTTAGATTTCCTTTTTATTTGATGTACCTGTCTTTTGCCCAGTTTCTAATGGTGGTTTTAGTCTTGATTGCAGGAGTTCTTAATCCTAGACCTGTGTTGGTTTTATGTATTCCAAATATTTTTCATACCCAACACTTCATCTTTTCACTTTCTTTATGATATCTTCTGGAAAATAGACACTCTTAATTTGATCAGGTCTGGATTTATCTTTTCCTTTGTAGGTTGTGCTTTTTTTGTGTCTTGTTTAAGAAATCCTTCTTTTCCCTGAGGTCATGAAGTTATTTTCCAGTATTATATTCAAAGCTTTTATAGTTCTGGCTTACACATTTGGATCTTTAGTTTCGCCTGGAAGTAGAGGTTTAAATTTATTTTTTTCCATGTGGTTACACAATTGTTTCAGTGCCATTTACTGGAAACTCTTGTCATTTCCCCATCGATCAGCAATGTCTCCTGTGGTCATACATCAAGGGTTCATATACATGGGGGTCTGTTTCTGGGATTTCCATTCTGTTCCACTGATCTATTTATCTAACTCTGTGCCAATACTATTTATTTCCCATTTCAGTTTTCTTTTTGTCATTCATTTAACACATTTATTTTGAGTGCTGACAGACAGCGTTCTAGGTACTGAGGACGAAGCAGTGAACAGAGTAGACAAAAATCTCTGCCCCCTACCCCAACTTTATGTTCTAGTGGGAGAGTCAGACAATAAACAAGGTAAATAAATAAAATGCACAGGATGTTAGATAACGGTACATGTTAAGGAAAAAAATAAAACAGGGAAAGGAATAGGAAGTGTTGGGACTGAAATTTTGGATAGGATGGCCAGGGAAGGTGTCCTTGAGGAGGAGATATTGAGGTCATATCTAAATGGAATAAGGGAGCAACCTGTGGCTCTCTGGAGGAAGAGAGTTCCAGGCAGAAGGATCAACAAGTGCAATTTATGTGTTTGGTGGGCCTGGTGTGTTTCAGTGACGGGCGAGGCCAGTGCATGCAGTTTGAGTGAAGATTGAGGGTGATGAAGTCAACAGTTAACAGGGTCCAATCATGGGGGCCTTGTAATTCACAAATTTTGGCTTCGACTGCTATTTGAGGGTTTTGAGTGGAATAACTTGATCAAACTTCTATTTTAAAAGATGGTTTTGGGATGCCTGGGTGGCTTAGTTGGTTAGGTGGCTGACTCTTGATTTCTGCTCAGGTCATGATCTCAGGGTCGTAAGACAGAGCCTGTGTGGGGCTCCATGCTGGGCATGGAGCCTGCTTAAGATTCTGTTTCTCCCTCCCCCTCTGCCCATCCCCACCCCTACATGCACGATCTCTCTCTCAAAAATAAAATAAAATAAAATAATCCTCTGGATGCTGGGTTGAGGAAAGACTGAGGGGGGGCCAGGGTAGAGACAGGGAGGTCAGCTAAGTGTCTGTTGAAACAAGTCAGGAAAGAGAGATTGGACCCAAGGTAGCTGTGGTGAGAGAGGGTAGACTCTGGATTTGCTGATGGGTCAGATGTCAGGGTTGAGAGAAAGACAGTAGTCAAGGGTGACTCTGGAGTTTCTTCCTGGGGACAATTTCCACAAAGGAACAAAATTTTTATTATTTGGTGAGCATTACTATCCACAGAATGCTGACAAATAGAGAAGAGGAACTTCAAAATGATGTAGGTGCTGGGCCAGACTCATCCGCCACCATTTCTATCAATGACAATCAAAGAAGACTTCTTGGAGGAGGCTGGATCCAAGCTAGTTTTCTGAAGGACAAATGAAAATTGGCCAGATGAACCCTGGCATTTTAAATATGAAAGTGGTATGAGTAAAGGTCTGGAAGAACAAAGTGGCACAGGGCAGACTTTTCTAAACTTTCTCAGTTTATTGCCCCATCAATATCCTCGTGACTTTTTCATGGCGTAGGCCAAAAGTACTGCCTAACATTTCCATTATTGACTAATTAGGTCCAAGCAACTTAATAAGTATTTATGTCCTAACAACTACGTAGCTGCTTGAAAAAAATAATACATATAAATTGAAAGAAAATAATATTTTTATTTTACTCTCCAATAATCACAATGACATACTAATGATGTCATTGTGGGACATTGGAATATGTGCATCTGTTGGGCACACGTGGTTTCTCAGATGTTGGAATCTGATTGGACACCAGCACCATAAATTCCTGTTCCATGCTGATTTTCACATGGTGTTTGCTTTTTGTTATTGCAACTCTTGAAAATCCAGCTTTGCAAAGAGATAATGTCACTGAAAGAAAAGCTTTGTCATCTAATATTGAAATTGTCAACTATCACAAATTACTAGTTTGTGCAGTGACTGATGGATGTTAATTATTGGTACATTTTCCTCAAAAAGTTCAAATATCTTCCAAAGCCCCTGTGAGTTAAATGTCCTGGAGTGCCTTGATGCACAGTTTAGAAGCTGCAGCTAGCGGACATTTGGCAGAACTAAAAGCATTTCAGTGTGGCAAGGAGAAAACATATTTGTGCAGGGAAGAGTGAGAGGACATAAAGCTAAGCTACTAGGCAGCAGGTAACTTACGCAAGGGATTGTCCATGGGGCGCCCGGGTGGCTCAGTCGTTAAGCGTCTGCCTTCGGCTCCGGTCATGATCCCAGGGTCCTGGGATCGAGCCCCGCATCGGGCTCCCTGCTCCCTGGGAAGCCTGCTTTTCCCTCTCCCACTCCCCCTGCTTGTGTTCCCTCTCTCTCTGTCAAATAAATAAATGAAATCTTTAAAAAAAGGGGGGGGATTTCCATCACACTCAGCTTTATCCAGGCCCAGTGGAGTGCCAGGAATGCATCATCTTGGTCTTTGGAAATGCACATTACAGTGGGGAGGACAGACTGCTTATATAAAGTATATCTGCAATACACTATGATAATTCCTCTAACAAAAATAATACAAAATGATGGATTTTCACTTGGGAGGACGTTAGAGAAAGCGTCACGAAGCATAAAACATGTATGGTTGCTGTAGTCAGCTACTGCTGCATGAATGCTGCGTAACAAACCACTCTGAAACTAAGACTCACAGGCCTATAGGTTAGCCGCATCTCAGCCAGGGTAGGCTGGATTCCAGGCTCCAGGCTGCAGGGGGTCCAGTTCTGTTCCATGTATTTCTACATTACCCCTAGACTGGAGACTGCTTGGGGACATGCTCTTCTCATGGTAGATCTCAGGGCAAGAGACCAGGCCAAATGGTGTCAAGGCACATTTAAAGCCTCTCCTTGGTTGTGTCTGCTAACTTTCTATTGAACTGAGCAACTCACATAGCCCCATCCAGAGTTATTGAGGCAGGGAAATAAGCTCTGTTTATTCCAGAACGTGGCAAGCTCACATGGTTGGGAGAGGGAAGCAAAAAATATTGTTTAAATTAAGTTTTTTATTTTAATTCCAGTATAGTTAACATACGGTGTTATATTAGTTACAGGTGTACAATATAGTGATTCAATAATTCCACACATCATTCAGTGCTCATCATGATAAATGTACTCTTTTTTTTAGAAAAAGATTTTATTTATTTATCTGACAGAGAGAGACACAGTGAGAGAGGGAACACAAGCAGCGGAAGTGGGAGAGGGAGAAGCAGGCTTCCCACGGAGCAGGGAGCCTGATGGGGGCTCGATCCCAGGACTCTGGGATCATGACCTGAGCTGAAAGCAGATGCCCAACGACTGAGCCACCCAGGTGCCCCATGATAAATGTACTCTTAATCCCCTTCACTTATTCACCCATCCCTCACCTGCCTCCCCTCTGGTAACGATCAGTTTGTTCTCTATGGTTAAAGGTCTATTTCTTGGTTTGTTTCTCTCTCTCTCTTTTTCCCTTTGTTCATTTGTTTTGTTTCTTAAATTCCACATGAGTGACATCATATGGTATTTGTCTTTCTCTGACTTATTTCACCTAGCATTATACTCTCTAGCTCCATCCATGTTGTTGCAAATGGCAAGAGGCCATTCTTTTCATGCCTGAATAATATTCCATTGTATATATATGAATACACACACACACACACACACATACACACACACACACACCCATCTTTTTTATCCATTCATTTATCAATGGACACGGGCTGCTTCCATAATTTGGCTGTTGTTAGATAATGCTGCATGTGTCCCTCTGAATTAGTGTTTTTGTATTTTTTGGGTAAATACCTAGTAATGCGATTACTGGATTATAAACTAGCTCTATTTTTAACTTTCTGAGGAAACTCCATACTGTTCTCTATAATGGCTGCACCAGTTTGCATTGAGGGAAGCAAAATTAATAATAGTCCATTAATAATACCCTGTCATGGGCGCCTGGGTGGCTCAGTTGGTTCAGCATCTGCCTTCGGCTCAGGTAATGATCCCAGGGTCATGGGATTGAGCCGATATCGGGCTCCCTGCTCAGTGGGGAGTCTGCTTCTTCCTCTCTCTCTCTACCCCTCCCCCTGCTCGTGCTCTCTCTCTCCAATAAATACAATTTTAAAAATATTTAAAAAATAATACCCCTGTCATTGTAGGTACTGGCAAAAGATGATTAGGGCAATATCCGTGGGAAGGAGGATATAAAGTCAAAGGCATTAGGGAGCCCAGGACTTAGGGTCCTTTAGATATGAGGTAAGTAAAGCATATGGATCTTGAGCATATGGATAATAAAGTAATAGTTACAGAGTGCTTGGTAGGTGCTAGGCACCATTCTAAATATGTATGTACACTGACTAATATAATCTTGTCATAACAACCCTATGAGATATCCATTTAACAGTTAAGGAAACCAACACAGAGTAGTTACATAATTGCCCAAGATTATAAGGCTCGGTAATGCTCAGATATGAATTCCTGACATCTGGCTCCACAGTCCACGTGGCTGACCACTATGACAACTGACTCTCTACTATGCCTATCAAAGAGTGGACTTACAACATAGGATGCATAGCAGTGCCATCAGTGGGGCTCCAGATGCTGACCTTGAGGCATGAGTTATGCTCTTATAGATACAATTTGACCGAAATGATTGGTAAATTATTTGCAAAGCTATAATAAAAAGTAGGATAAGCCAAAAGTAAGATAAATGAAAAGTAGGGTAGTCCAAAAGTCCATAGGCTAACACAGGAGGCACATTGGTGCAGGGGATTTCACTCTGGCTGCAGTGAAAAGGAAGAATGAGTGGTATCTTCCACAGCGCCAATATTTCTGCAGGGCTTGCCACTGCGGGAGGAGATTAGGAGTAATCTCAGAGATAAAATCTGCAGACTGGAGTCTCTGCTGCCATCACAGCAAGCTAAGGAATTAAATCCTGCTTCCACTGAAGGGAGCAGTAAATTTAGAGGAAGCAGTAATGTCTGGAATGAGAGATAGAAGATTAAGTAAATCATTATTGGGTCAAAAGGTAAAAAAGAGAAGTGGGGTAGAAAACCCCGAAGGAAAGTACTTCTGCTAGTTTTCCATCAGGAAATCCTAGATGACCTCTAAAGGTAGTGGTGAGGATGGGGGTAGAACCAGAGGGTGACAGACTCTCGGAGGAGAAGGGGCATAGTCCCACTTCACACTTTAAACATCTGTGTACACTGGACATGCTTAAACTGGGGTTCAAGGATGAACTTCACACCTGAACTGTGCCTTAGGATACGTGCATGTGTGTGGATGGGTCTGTGAGTTTATCTGGGAAGAAGAAGGATCCATAGTTCTCATCAGATTTGCAAAGGAGTTCCCTGATCCTAAAAACGTCCACAACAACCGATCTTACAGCATCTTCTTGAACTAAGACCTTGGCTCCTTTCCTCAGGGGTGGTCTGTTTTGTTGCAGATCAGCTCTGTAAGAACAACCTCCCTCGTTGTGAGCTGGCGTCTGGCTCCTAGGAATTCCCACCCCTGGTTTTGGTTTTGCCCTCTGGAGCAACACTGCGTAAGTCTAATCCCTCTTTCATCTTTCTAAATGGAAACTCATTTCTCAGTGTATTGAACTTTTTCCTGATATGAGCTTAGTTGTTAAAGGAAATCTTGACATTTTTGATGACTGCAGAGATTCTCATGGAGTCAGCAAATATTCTCATATTTTGAAAAGTTTGTAAGTTTAGCTACCTGGAGCCTAAAAGTAACAGATTCTATGACTTGATCCCCACGTGATCCCAGAGGCTGAATTTCCACATTTGTTAAAATATTGGAGAAAAGATATAAAACTCTGTCCTCTCTCACTGTTGGCAAATAATGTCTGATTATAGCTCCAAAGGGTCTGATTTCCAAGAAAAGCAGCTTCAATAAGGAAGACATGCATCCTGCTTGTAACAACCAGAGATTTGGAAAACGCAAGATAAAAACTATTTACAAAGGCATCTTTTGTGAGAAAAGGGTTTCTTTATGTTATGGGATTGGATTTTTTAAAAATCTGGGACCTCAAACTTCTTTTTCTAATGTATTTACACATTGACTTTCTTATACGATATGCTACATAAAGTTTTTTTTTAAAGATTTTATTTATTTAATTTATTTGACACAGAGAGCCAGAGAGCACAAGCAGAGGGAATGGCAGACGGAGAGGGAGAAGCAGGCTCTGCACTGAGCAGGGAGCCCGACGCGGGGCTCGATCCCAGGACCCTGGGATCGTGACCTGAGCTGAAGGCAGATGCCCAACCATCTGAGCCACCCAGGCACCCCTACATAAAGCTTTAATAATTCTAATTTTAACCATTTTTGGTGAATTTTTCTTTCTTTCCTTCTCTTTATAATCACCTTGATTTAGTTACCATATTGGATATCAGTGCTCCATCTCTTCATGTAGTATGGGGCCTGTTCCAATTAAAACCAACTTCTAGTTCAGTTATCTGCAGCACCCTAAGCAGGCAATCACCAAATGTCTGTTGATATAAGATGAGAAGAAACAAACGCTCATTCTTTAAGTGAGTATGTATTGAAAACCTACTGTGTACAAAGCACTCAAAGTTCAAGTAGTCAGAGAACTTACAGTTTAAGTTAGTACCCAAGTTAAGGTAAATACTTAAATTTATGTAGTGGCAAAATAACACAACAAAGAGTTACAGCTAATAAGTCAGCAATACAGATAAATGGAATGACAAAATATATTCTAGTTAATCAAAATAAGGCAGAAAATAGAAGAAACACAGACTAGAAGGAACAAATAGGAAATAGCACATTGTTAGATTTAACCTCAACCATATTTAATGCTCACATGAACTGTAAATGATCTAACCACCTCAACTGAAAAAAACAGAGATTCAGATGGGGGGTGGGTAGGAAGATTAAGATTCAACTGTATGTTGCCTAAAAGAAACTCACTTTAAATGTAAAGATATAATAAATAGGTTAAATTAAAAGAATGTAAAAAGAAATACCATGCTAGTCTATATTAGACAAAGTAAAATTCAGAGCAAAAATATAACCCAGGATAAAGGAGTTCATTCCATAATGATAACAGAGTTAATTCATTAGGAGGACATAACAATCCCAAACATTAATGTACCTAATAACAGAACTTCAAAATATGAAGTAAACACTGATAGAAATGCAAGAAGAAACAGACTAATCTACAATTATATTCACAGACTTCAACATACATCTTTTAAAAATGATAGAACAAGTAGAAAAAAATCAGTAAACATATAGAATACTTGAACATCACTATTAATCAATTTGATCTAATTGACCTTTACAGAGCACTCCATCCAACGGCAAGAACACACTCTTCTCAAGTGCACATGGAATATTTACCAAGATAAATAATATTTGGGGGCCATAAAACAAGTCTCAAAAAATTTAAAAAGATTTAAGTCATACAAATTGTGTTCTTTGGCCACAACGCAGAAAATTAGAAATTGACAACAGAAAGTTATCTGAGAAATTCACAAATATTTGGAAACTAAATAATACACTTATAATCCATGAGGCAAAGAAGAAATCAAAGGGGAAATTAGAAAACTTCTTTAACTGAATTATAATAAAAATCCAACCTATCAGAATTTGTGGGATGTAGCTAAGGCAGTGCTTACAGAGAAATTTGTAGCAATAAATGCCTATTTTAGAAAAGAAGAAGGTCTCAAATCAATGAACTCAGCTTCCACTTGAGAAACTAGGGGAAAAAAGAGCAAATGAAATTCAAAGTAAGCAGAATAAAGGAAATAATAAAAACCAGAAATCAGTGAAACAAAACACCAAAAATCAGTAGAAAAAACCAATGAACCCAAAAGTCCTTCTTTGAGAAGACCAATTAAACTGATAAACTTACAGCCAGAAAAATCAGGAAAAAGAGAGAGAGAGAGAAAAGACACAAATTACCAATCTCAGGAATGAGAGAGCAAGCATCATTACAGATTCTGTAGATAGTAAAAGAATAATATGTGAATATTATGAACATTATGCCCCTCAATTCAACAACTTAGATGAAATAGAAATTCCTTGAAAGATACAACTATCAAGCTCATTCAAGAAAAAATTAAAAATCGGAATAGTCCTAGAGCTATTAAAAAAATTAAATTTATACTTTAAAAATTTTCCCTTCGGGCACCTGGCTGGCTCAGTCAGTAGAGCATGTGACTCTTGATCTTGGCATCATGAGTTCAAGCCCTACATTGGGTGTGGAGCCTACCTTAAAAAAATAAATTAACATTTAAGAAATAAATTTAAAAAAAATAAAAACCTTCCTTCAGAGAAAACTCCAGGCCCAGATGATTTCACTGGGCAATTCTGCCAAACATTTAAGGAAGAAATAATATTAATTCTATACAAACTCCTCCAGAAAATTAAGGAAGAGAGAATACTTCTCAACCCTTTTTTGAGGTCAGCATTACTCTGATACCAGAACCAGACAAGGCATTACAAGAAAACTACAGACCAATACACCTCATGAACATAGATGTAATAATTGTTAACAAAGTGTCAGTAAGTCAAATCTAAAAATATATAAAAAGGATAATACTCCATGATCAATACATTAATCTAGGTTGGTTTAACATGTGAAAATCAATGGATGTAATTTACCATATTTTTTTCAAGATTTTATTTATTTATTTATTTGACAGAGAGACACAGCGAGAGGGAATGCAAGCAGGGGGAGTGGGAGAGGGAGAAGCAGGCTTCTGGCAGAGCAGGGAGCCTGATGCGGGGCTCGATCCCAGGACCCTGGGATCATGACCTGAGCAGAAGGCAGACGCTTAAGTACTGAGCCATCCAGGCGCCCCTGTAATTTAACATATTAACAGACTAAAAAGAAAAGCCATATGCAGAAAAAGAATTGCAAAGTCCAATATCATTCCTGATAAAAACTCTTAGGAGAGTAAGGATAGACAAGACCTTCCTCAACATGATAAAAGGCATCTTGGAAAAATCTACAGCTAATGTCATATCTAATGATGAAAGTTTGAATGTTTTCCCCCTAAGATGAGGAACAAAGCAAAGACATTTGCTCTTACTACTTCTATTCAACATTGTACTCGAGGTCTTAGCCAGTGCAACAAGGCAAGAAAAAAGAACAAAAACATTCAGATTGGAAAGGAAGGAACAAAACTGTTTATTTGCAGATGACATGGTTAACTTTGTAGAAAACTGATGGAATCTACAAAAAAATCTACTAGAGCTAATAAGTGAATTTAGCAAAGTTGCAGCACATAAGATTAATATATAAAAAATTAATTGTACTTCTATATACTACTAAGAAACAATCAGAAATTGAAATATAAAAATACTATTCAATAGCATAAAAAATGTGAAATATTTAGCAGTCATCTCAGAAAAGTGAGCAAGACCTGTATTCTGAAAACTACAAAACATTATTGAAAGAAATTAAAGAGAACGGAAATAAATGGAGTGATATACTGTATGTTTTTATGATGTCATTTCTCCCCAAATTGATCTATAGATTCAATGCAATCTTGATCAAAATCCCAGGAGGCTGTTTTGCAGAATTTGATAAGCTAATTCTAAAATTCATATGGCAATACAAAGGACCTGAAATAGCAAAATCAATATGAAAAAAAAGGAAGAGTAAAATCAGAGGGTTACGCTATCTGACTTCAAGATTTATTATAAAGCTAAAGTAATCAAGACAGTATGGTTTTAGTGTCAAGACAGACAGATAGATCAATGAAACGTAATAGAGAAGCCAGAAATAGACCCTCAACATAGCTGAATAATTGATTTTCAACAAGGGTGCAAGGGTAATCAGGACAGGAACAACTACATATTCAGGTGAAAAAAACCATTAGGTATGACTACAAAAACATGATTGATAGAATAAGAGAAAAAAATAAATTGGACTTCATAAAAATTAAGAATTTCTGCTCTTTGAAAAATACTGTTAAAAGAATAAAAAGATATGCACAGACTGGGAGAAAATATTTACAAGTCACGTATCTGATAAAAGACTTGTATTTCAGAATATATAAACACCTCTCAAAATTCAATAATAAGAAAACAAACAACCCAACTTTAAAAATAGGCAAAGGACTTGAGCATACATTTCACCCAAGAGGATTTACTGATAACAAATAAGTCCATTGAAAGATGCTCAATATCTTAGTCATTAGGGAAAATGCCGATCAAAACAACAGTAAGAGGGATGCCTGGGTGGCTCAGTTGTTAAGCGTCTGCCTTCGGCTCAGGTCACGATCCCAGGGTCCTGGGATCGAGCCCCACATCGGGCTCCCTGCTCTGTGGGAAGCCTGCTTCTCCCTCTCCTACTCCCACTGCTTATGTTCCCTCTCTCGCTGTGTCTCTCTCCGTCAAATAAATAAAATCTTAAAACAAAAACAACAGTAAGATACCACTACTCGCCTGTTAGAATGGCTAAAAGAAAAAAGACATCATAGGTAATGTTGCCAAAGATATGGAGTAACTGAAACTCTCGTACACTGCTAAGAGGACTAGAAAATGGCACAATCGCTTCGGAAAGCAGGTTGGCCCTTTCTTAATATGTTAAATATATACTCCTACAATTGGACTTAGTTATTCTATTCCTAGATATTTATACCCAAGAGAAATAAAAGCATATGCATACAAAGCACATTCATACAAAGACTTGCACACAAACACTCCCATCAGCTTTATTTTTAATAGGCAAATCTGGAAATAACCTAAATGTCATCAACAAGTGACTGTATAAACACATTGTGGTATATTCCTATAATGAACACTACTTGGCAATAAAAAGTAATAAACTATTGATAGGCAACTGAATCATCAACAATAGGATAATCTCAACACAGTTATGTGAGTGGAAGAAGCCATACCAAAAAAAAAAAAAAGGACATACTGTATGATTCCATGTATTTAAAATTCTGAAAAATGCAAACTAATGTACAGTAATAGAAAGAAGATTAGTGGTTGCCTGGAGAGGGAGTGTGGGAGAGTGATACATGGAAGGATTACAAAGAGGCAGGGGGAAACTTTTGGAGGTGCTGGGTATGTTGATGATGGTGATAATTTCACGCGTGTACAACATATGTCAAAATTGTGCGCTCTAAACATGCATAGCTTATCGCATGTCAAATACACCTCTGTAAAGCTATTTAAAAATGTATGCAGTGGGCACACTAAGTGATAGGCACACTGTGCGCCAGGTTGTGTGGTAGATGTGTGAAATGCCTTCTCTTCAATCCTCACGACAAACCGATCACGTTGGTACTATGGTTGCTCCCTTTTTACTGAGAGGCTCTCTTAAGTCTTTTACTGAGGTTTGGAGAGGTTGTTCAGGTTCCAAGGCTACCCAGTTAGTAAGTGGCAGCCTGACCATCCTCTTTCACTTTTAACTCTGAACTTCCGAACTTCAGGGGCACAATAAAGTGCGAAGAGTTCTCACATTCATTATCCACATCCCCCTAAGACAGTGTGGAGTAAGCAGTTCAAATGTTCGCGCCTACTTTACAGACAGACTTACTGAGCTTCAAACAGATTAAGGTGGCCTTTACACAGCTTCAGACCCGACGGCTGTCAGGGAAGCGTGTCCCTTCTCCTCATACCAGGGCCCTGTCCACTGAATCACAAGGCTCCAGTTGCTGTGGACAGACTTCTGCGATTTTCTTTTTTTCAGTCGGCCAAAGATCATGTAGATTGAGTTCTCTGTGCTTATAGGTGTCAGAATTTCAACAACGGAGCATTGCCATATTGCTGGGCATTTCCTTTGGGAAACTGCCGTTCCGGAGACAGGTGAGACTTGGCATTTGCCAGGGTCACGGGGCATTCGAGCCCACATAGCACCTTCGGGTTTCAGCTCCGAGGTGCTGGCAGGCGGCCCGCCGTCGTCCCGCGACCGAGTCCCGTAGCTCCGCCGGGGGCCCCTCCCGCGCGCCTCCGCGGGGGCGTCGGGGAGGCGGGCCCGGGGACGCTCGCGAGGCGCTCCGGCGCGGCGCCCCCTGCCGGCGCCCTGCTCCCTCGCCCCGGATCCGGTCTGGGCGGCGCGGGGACTCCGGCCTGAGAGCCAGCGAGCGCGCGGGCGGGCGGCGCGGCGCGCTGCGGGCGAGCGGGCGCGTCCTGCAGGGGTAGGTGGGCCGCCGGGCGCGGGCGGGCGGCGCGCGCGGGCGGGCCCGGGGTGGGC